>NW_007392608.1:0-1180 GCF_000475195.1 Diaphorina citri | reverse complement strand
GGATAACCGGATACAGGAATAAAATAAAATGCACTTTACTTATTCTGCCTGAATAGCACTGAGAAGTCCCTTTACCCTTGCAGTCTAAACACGGCCTATGCCCCATTTTAAACCCTTATAGTTATCACTGAAAGAATACCCATTCTATTCTGAGTGGAAATTTTGAGAACTCTTCTAAACCAAGATGAAAATTCAGGGCCTCAAAATCCCACAATGGGATCCCGCGGGAAATGATCGAACGAAAATAATTATTTTTAAACCATACGTAATTTGTTGTTGAAAATTTCATCACTCATGTCCACGTCAATTTTTGACCTCTTTCCCGACATGTCCGAAAATTCTTCTTCGTTTTTTCGGCCAATGTCACCCAGTATAGGCCTGATATATTGACCGTCTGGCAAAGCTTTGACTTGATATTACGCATTTGACTCACAATCCATTCCCTCTTCGAGATATTGAACTCGAGGAATCTTGAATGTCCATCGCCACTTCGTTTTTTCGGCCAATGTCACCCAGTATAGGCCTGATATATTGACCGTCTGGCAAAGCTTTGACTTGATATTACGCATTTGACTCTCAATCCATTCCCTCTTCGAGATATTGAACTCGAGGAATCTTGAATGTCCATCGCCGGAGAAATAATCACTTTGTAGAAGGAGTTGAGAACTGGTCAACTTTTTGAGTCACAACAAAGCAACAATTAAAAGGAAAACAATGTCTTTGCTCCGACTGAAGACTGAACTGGTAACGGTGTGTCTCAGGGCGGTGCAGACCCCCTAGTACGTATCTGTCTCTGCGGTTTGGTAAGTATGGTCCTCCTCTGACTTTCTGAAAACTAGAGAAATACAAGGAAAAATCCCCAGTAAGATCAGTGTTACATACCTCTAAACTTTTTCCTTACAACAATTAAAAGGAAAACAATGTCTTTGCTCCGACTGAAGACTGAACTGGTAACGGTGTGTCTCAGGGCGGTGCAGACCCCCTAGTATCTGCCTCTGCGGTTTGGTAAGTATGGTCCTCCTCTGACTTTCTGAAAACTAAAGAAATACAAGGAAAAATCCCCAGTAAGATCAGTGTTACATACTTCTAAACTTTTCCCTTCGAGCATTCTTTATCATTCTAGTGTTTTGAAACAAAGGAATCTACTTGCTACTGTGCAAAAACCTCACCTTTTCAATAT
>NW_007392607.1:0-1180 GCF_000475195.1 Diaphorina citri | reverse complement strand
ACGCCATGGGAGCTGTCGCGGTAAATACCATTATACCGCGACACAAATCTCCTTAATGCCGAGGAAAAGTATCCTCAACCACGTATCTCTCTCGAACTCAGTTTTGGTCTCTCTGTCTCTTCCTTTGAATGAAGTGTATGAATAGTTTTTCTATCCGTTGTTTTACTTTTACCTATATGTCACTCTCATGTCTCCTCTCAACATGCCCAAACCATCATCTTACCAACCGATCAGGAATCCAGGAAGCGATTAGTTAGATTTGGTGACAGACGGTTCTCAAGTATATACCTGCCGATACACCAAATGATCCAAATGGTAAATGTTGTGAGTTTATGACAGAAGAAATGATCCAAACAATGTTATGACGGAAGGACGTTCAGTTCAGGCTATGATTAGGAGTGACAGTTGTTATGACATCGGCTGAAGATTAGTTTCAGTTACCGACGTTAGTGATCTTCTTGCGAAAACAACTTCGGGAAACTCCACAAATAGGTATCCAATCGGAAGAGCTAGGTATCTAACTATCCAATTAGAGGAGCGTGTCTTTGACAAGAAGACTTGATAAATCATGTGATCTGATGAGCCAATTTGTACGTGTGTGTGAAGCCTTCCTGGTGAAGTCACAGCTTCTTCATAGTTTTGTGGGTATTGTTTCATGCAAATTTTCATCAGTAAATGGGTTCTCCCAAAGTAATTGATCCCACACTGAAAAAAAAACTCCTTTGAATGCATTCTAATCGCGCTCTACGCTTTATAGTCAAAGCAGAGAATAGTGACAGCCTTTGGAATGCATTCAAAGGAGTTTTTCCTTTTAGGTGCACAATAAACCTACACCCTTCAGAAATAGAGTGGGCCTGAAGGCTGAAGGCATTGTGTTTTCGACTCATTCGACCGACACAAGTTTTAAAGTTGGTACCCATTCACGTTTTGTGGTGATCCTTGTGAGGGAGTAGGTGCCTATTTTCTGCAGAGAAATACCTCTGACAATCTGGGTAAGCCAACGAGGAGAAACATTCAGCTTTGAAGAAACTCTACCAAGTTCCCGGAACCTAAAATACTGGTCTGCTCCTTTCTATCCGTTGGTCCTTTCTATCCGTTTATGTGGGGTCTTTTACCTGCTGACTCTGATAATCTGTGTGAATGTGGCACACTTCAAGATCCTGCTCATTTACTTGTATGT
>NW_007392606.1:0-1180 GCF_000475195.1 Diaphorina citri | reverse complement strand
TTTTTAGCTAAATCCCCTTTAGGGGTGAGCTATTCATTTCTAACGAAAGTCACAACTTTGGGTCGGGGTTGTGTTTTTGGGTCTTTTGGGTCACTGGGAAGCTATTCGCTTTGAAAACTCATTTTGTTTTTGTTCAACGTCATTGTATACCTGTAATAAGTTCAATGTTGAAGTGTTTGATGTGGGTATTTGTAGGGCGCCTTCTATGGGTAAGTTAGATACTCAGGGAGATTAGGAGGGGTTCCTATTTTATCCCCATATTTTTTTTTTTTTTTTTTTTTTTTTTTTTTTTTTTTAGCTAAATCCCCTTAGGGGGTGAGCTATTCATTTCTAACGAAAGTTACAACTTTGGGTCGGGGTTGTGTTTTTTTTTTGGGTCACTGGGAAGCTATTCGCTATGAAAACTCATTTTTCTAGATTTGAAACTGAGCCTGCTATGCCGGTCACTCACGCTGATGTCCATCACTTATGCCCGACATTGAGATCTATATTTCTCAGACGGTCTGACAGACCTATAGGTTTCAAGCTTGTTCCTCCACACAATTTCCTACTGTCTGACAGACCGCGGTCTATCGGACAGTCTGAGTGTGATTGGTCGGCCTAAAATTTACAATCAATGTTTCCCTCAGACTTATTTTTAATGTCGCTGCCTCTTTTCAAGAAGAGTATATGTATATTCTAGGGATCTAGGGGAATTAGTTCAATCCCTAGGTGGCGTAATAGCGCCTAAACCTTGGAAATTCAAGTCCAAGGTGGCGCTCCATCTCGAAGAGAGGAAATCGGAAATCGTGTCATTTTCCAAAAGAATAATACGATTGCTCTCGTTGGTTGCGAGATTTGACAGTCCTGAGCTCTAGAATCATAGTCTAGCTAGCTCTAGATTGTTCCTATATTCTTGTTCTGAATAGACAATTAATAAATAGCCTGCATGCTGTTCTGCTGTCAACACTGTTGAGACAGTGTGTGGGTGCAACATGAACAAATCATACAAGTTATTTTTAGCATACCTATGTACAATGTTGTATAAGTACTTATACATGAATCGCTGATTGTAAAAAGGGGATTAGTCCAAAAATGTATTTTTTCAGGAGAGACAAAAAACTGTTCTGTTTGGAAACTAATGGATTAAAACAAATCAACTAAATATACATTCTCAAGAAGTTCTTTGCGGTCATTTTCC
>NW_007392605.1:0-1180 GCF_000475195.1 Diaphorina citri | reverse complement strand
GAGGAAGCATATGTGGGAAAGAGAGTGAGAAGAATGGAAGTGAGCGGGAAGAGAAACAGAGGAAGACCAAAAATGAGACACATGGACAAGATCAAAGAAGATTTGAAAGAGAAAAACTTGGATTGTAGGATTGTAGCCTCGCCCAGAACCGAGCAGCTTGGAAAACACAAACACGAAATGTCGACCCCACTTGAGTGGGAAAGACTAAGTAAAAGAAGAAAAAGCTCTGCTAGAAGGAGCAAAATAAAGTAGAGCGCCGCAGGCGAAATTTTTGAAGAATTTGATCTACAACAAGAAGAAGAAGAAGAAGAAGAAGAAGAAGAAGAAGAAGAAGAAGAAGAAGAAGAAGAAGAAGAAGAAGAAGATTGAAGGTAAGAAATATTACGCGTGGCTGGACGGACGACCATTTGGACAATCGGGTGCTGTTGTCATTACCCGGCCACACTTTGGCTGGGTGAGGATGAGAGAACTTTTAACAAAGTGTGTATTATTTAATAACAAAGTTTGACGCACCATAATAAATTGAAAATAATAAAAATAATAACAAAGTTAGGTATACCAAAGAGTAACACCATGCCTTTCAGCAAGGAGCCCCTAGTCTCCTAATTATAATAGAAATTAGATGAATATGTGGACATCGAAATGTCATAACCGCAAAGTATTGCATACAACTACGACAACATTTGACATCAAATTTACTGATGGACACCAAACATTGAAGACAGTCCGTACGTATTACTTCACCATATCTACCATCACAATGTGGTAATTGTGGTATCTTCGGCCTGTACCAGAATGCCACATGATGTGTTCACCTAACACACATTTGATTTATAACCAAAAAACACCGATGTCCAGAAGATTTCAACTTTTCCCATAATGACTATTCAAGTATACCTATAGGAAACAGTTCTACAGACCTACATTTACTTACCTACATATGTACTTAATTCTGACTCACATAATTCTGATTATGTATGATATTATTAAGTTTTTCTAGAGTAAAGTTCTTCTTCTTCTTCTTCTTCTTCTTCTTCTTCTTCTTCTTCTTCTTCCATGATATCTAGTTTCCTAGTTAGAACTATGATGAATACCTATATTTGGCATACTACGGGATGGGCATGCTACGACACAGACCACATGCGTCTAATGTAGCAGTTGTTTCATTGCTACGAAATAA
>NW_007392604.1:0-1180 GCF_000475195.1 Diaphorina citri | reverse complement strand
GAACATGGTACACACAGTATATTACCTTTAGGAACATGGTACACACAGTATATTACCTTTAGGAACATGGTACACACAAAGGGCATCTTCCTATTAATGGGAGCACAACAGAACACATAGCGGGGTCTAAGTGCCAGGGGAACATGTTGAATCATATCCGCTAGGAACTTGAAATCTTCAATATTACACATGAAGTACAGAGAGTCATCTACCGTGGATAATGAGACGAATATATCCTGCAAAGAAGAGAAGGAAACTTTATCAAAATAGATATAAAAAACGGATGTTTCCAGTCATTTTCCGAATTCCAAAATTTGGACCGATTGCAATACTTTATCATTACTAGTAATAGCTTTGCTATAACTGTAATAATGGAAAGTAAAAAAAAAATTGTGAACATTACACGACTTTTCTTGTCCTATTCGACGGATTCCGAAATCCACCAAAAAAGTTGTCAAAATGCACCAATCTTAACCAAGTTGCATCCTTGTCACATATGTCACATTTGAGAACTACATACCAAATTTCAAGTCTATATAGCTCTTGTACCCTTACGGTTCTCGAGATATTTTGTGTTACAGACAGTTTGATAGAGAGAGCTGTAACAACGGAGATCTTATCGTCCCGAAATCGAAGAGAGAATGAGTAAAGAATAGGAAAGGGCCAGTCGTTCCGAGAACAAAACTTTTTTTCTGTTTGGGGAAAAAAGTTCGCTCCGGGCGGGAATCGAACCCGCGACCTAGACACGCTACCCTCCATGCTAAACTAGGCTGGTACGTTATGTTAACTTACCATGAATCTTACGTATTCTTGAGAGTTCATTGCAACGGTCAATACATTAATTAGACTTACTTTATCATGGACACTCGTTGCTATCTTGAAAGCCCAGAAGAGGTTAGGTAGTAGAACAGCCGCGGTAGACAGTAATAGTACACAGAAAAAAGACGGAAGAACACGCGAAGACCGAAGGATACGAAAATGAAACGTTACACAGATATTACAATAAAATAAAAATATATACCGAATTTGTCACAAAAAACGTTAAAACATTAAAAATCCCTAATTTTCGAACACTTTGTTCATAGTTCATGGGTGTCGGAAACGTGTTCTTCCGTCTTTTTTCTGTGTACTATTACTGTCTACCGCGGCTGTTCTACTACCTAACCTCTTCTGGGCTTTC
>NW_007392603.1:0-1181 GCF_000475195.1 Diaphorina citri | reverse complement strand
TGAGTGCACCCCGAACTCCAAACACAGAGCCGAAAAAAACCTCGGCTCCGCCGGGAATCGAAACCCGGGCCTCCTGCGTGCAAGCCTAGTGTGATACCCACTCGACCACGGAGGTTGCAAGATTGCAAGAGAAATTATGTGGGCTAGATTGGGCATTGTTTGTTTAGGCTCAATTTTATCTTAGGTATAAAGACTATAAAGCGTGTCGGGGGGCGCGCGAACATCAAGAGTTCGAAGCGATATGCCTGATTATATCATTATTGTACGTTGAAGTTTTCCATTTTCCCAGGGAAAATGACCTAATAGTCAACTCCGAGCATTTGGAAACAACAACAACAACAACAACAGTTTTCCATTTTCCTTCTTTCAGGATCCTATCCCGAAGACAGAGGACCAAATCGAGGAGGATGCAGAGTTCCTGCTGAGTTTGGGTACAGATCTGGAGAGCTCTCAACTACGAGCCAAACTTATGAGCGCTTCCTTGCTCTCCGATATGGAATCATTCAAGGTGAAAACTAAATTGAACTCTTGACTCTTCTTTTAGGATGTTCCTCTACAATAAAATTCGATGGGTCCTTAGTCCTTACCATAAAAAAAGGTACTATTTCTAAAAGAACTTCTCAATAGCCATCACGTAAATTTAAGGATATTATAAGCCAGCCTAGTTAGCTTAGTTGGTAGTGCGTCAACCTTGTAAGCGCTATACTTGCCAGCCTGGTTAGCTTAGTTGGTAGTGCGTCTGCCTTGTGAGCGCTAGGCCGCGGGTTCGATTCCCGCCCGGGGTGGATTTTATCCTGATGGGATAATGTTCGTTCTCGGAACGGCTGGCTTTTTCCTATCCTGTCTTCCTTCTCTCTTCGATTTCGGGACGATAAGACCATAGCAGTTACAGTTCCCTCTGTCAAACCTCTTCAAAAGAAAAAACTCTTCTTTTAGGATGTTCCTCTACAATAAAATTCGATGGGTCCTTACCATAAAAAAAGGTACTATTTCAAAAAGAACTTCTCAATAGCCATCATGTAAATTTACGGATATTATAATATTGACAAGTAATGGATAAAGCAAGCTATTACCCATTACTTGTCAAACCCGAGAAATGACATCATTTTTAAGTCAAAATAATCAAAGTTTCCCCCAGGAAAACCGGCTTCTGTGGACTGACAAAAAATTGAATTTTCATT
>NW_007392602.1:0-1181 GCF_000475195.1 Diaphorina citri | reverse complement strand
CGCGAATGTTGCGAATCAATGGTTCCAGTGCTGAGCAACTTTAAAGATGACAGGATAGCAGAAATAAGTCTGGAGAATTAGAGAATCGCTAAGTAAATTGTTGCAGAATTGTTGAAAAAACATTTCCCGATTGTTGAGAAACAATTTTTCCGATGAAAATGTTGCTAGTGTGTATTAGGCATTAGGAATACGGTATGAATTACTTACCTACTCAGTTAGCTGACTGTTGGACCGTTCTATGTTAATGAGTATACCTACCTAAAGTTTAGTGAACTGCAACAAAACTGCATATCCCTGGAATATTCAAAGTATACTTACTTGGTGTAAAAAGTGAAAAAGTCTAGCGGACCGTACTTACTTTTGTATGAACGATACAATTTACATGGACACTTGGACAGTATCCTATTGCGAGAAAGACATTTTCGAGTTGATGATTTTATGGGGCTACAGAGCCTAGGGACTTGGGAAATAGATCTTTGCATCTTTGCCGTTCCACCAACTCAAACCATGAAGACCATCTTTCTTTTCTCACATAAATTGTCGTGTAAAAAGTGTAAAAACTATCAAGAAAAGGATTTTTTTTTTCATCTTGCTCATCTTTCTATTTATTGGCCTTACTCCCTTATGTGAGACCATATTCACGATGCAGACTTTCTTATCAGCTTTGTGATAAGCACTAATTGATGCTAATTGTATTCTTCATCACCTTGTGTATAATTTCTTATCACTTTGCAGCTCATTTCATTTTTATTATCACTCGGGTGTCTTGTTTATTTTGCCTGCGTCCGTTAGCCTACTGTCCTTGCCTATCCTATTACTATAACGTATAGGAGGCTATTACCGTACCGAATTCGATTGGTTTTTGCCAGTGGCGAGTTCTTCATGAAAACTAAGGAGGCACAGGTTCCTTTTCTTTCTACGGTTTCTTTCTCACTCCCCTAATGCTCGTCACTTAGTTAAAGGTGTGTCCAAACATAGTCGACCGGCCGTCGATCGACGAAGAAAATCTATGTTGTCGAGGCAGTGTGGACGTGTCAGGCGACATCGATGGCCGGTCGACTATGTGTCGAAACGCATTTGCTTCCATATACCCCTTTCAGAGTTTTTTTTTCCAACACTTAATATAAGGGTTGTACTTAAGTACTCTGATCCTGACGTGACCCAGATAAAATGAAAAGAAA
>NW_007392601.1:5659-11168 GCF_000475195.1 Diaphorina citri | reverse complement strand
CATTATGTTTACTCAAACACCCAATCTCGTGCTCTTCTCTCAACAAACCCTGCTTTGTATCCATGGTAATGACAATGCGTACAAGTGTCATCAGTGCCAGAGACTTATCTTCCTATCTGCCAATGCTGGCGTACACAAATGTGAATACTGTCATAAGGTTTTTGATCAGCAGTCTTCGCTCTTAAGTCATAACTGTCCTCAAATGAAACCTCGTCCTTACAAGTGTGATACATGTGAGAAATCCTTTACCAATTCCCAAAACCTAAACACTCACCAGCTCATTCACTCGGGCATCCGACCATTCAAATGTACCACTTGTGATAAATCCTTTGTTAACCAGAGTAACCTCATTACCCACACACGAATACATACTGGGGACAGACCTTACCATTGTACTCATAATGACTGTGACAAATCTTTCCATAGTAAATCCAACCTCAACACACACTCCTACATACACCAAGGTATCAAACCTCACCGATGTGAAATCTGCCACAAGGGTTTCACAAACCAATCTAACTTAGCCATGCACACGCGTATTCATTCGGGACATAAACCTTACGTCTGTCAGACTTGTGAAAAAGCTTTTACCAATCAAAGTAACCTTATTAGTCACTCGCGAACCCATACGGGTGAGAAACCATACAAATGTGAATATTGTGATAAAGCATTTATCAACCAAAGTAACTTGGTCACACATCGTCGAACGCACACTGGGGAAAGACCTTACCAATGTACTTACTGTAGTAAAACCTTCATCAACCAAAGTAACCTGGTGTGTCATACGCGAACTCATACAGGAGAGAAACCCTATGTGTGTGAATATTGTGAGAAAGGTTTTATCAACCAGAGTAACCTCAATATTCACATACGTACACATACTGGGTTCCGTCCTTATGTTTGTGAGGTATGTGAGAAGACATTCACCAACCAGAGTAACTTGATAACTCACGGACGTACACACAGTGGTGAGCGTCCCTACAAGTGTAACTCTTGTGATAAGAGATTTATAACTCAGTCTAACTTGGCACAACACTCCTGTATGAACTCACACTTCCCCAAGCCTTACCAATGTGATCGATGCAGTCAGTTCTTTGGCGATCGTATGAATCTCATCTCACATCAGTGTGGTCCAGAAGATATCAAACCCAATGTGGACAACTTACAAACTCAGATCAGTAATAACGATGAACAGGCCAAAATTAAAATGCAACAGCAACAACAACAGCAGCAACAACAACAGCAGCAACAACAACAGCAGCAACAACAACAACAACAGCAACAACAACAGCAACAGCAGCAACAACAGCAACAGCAGCAGCAACAACAACAGCTTCAGCAACAGCAACAGCAACCTCAAATGTCCCATGCACAAGATTTAACCACAGATTTAACAACGAATTTGTCGGCAGATGAACAGATTCGACTGAAACTATTGGAAGAGCAGGAGAGAATGAGATTAGCCATGGTAGCGGAACAAGAAGACAAGTTCAAGATGTCCCTCATGGCGAGGAATCAGGAGTTGATGGAACAACAGAACAAGATGATGATAGACCATCAGGAGAAGTTGAAACTCCTTATGATGAAGCCATTCCATTGTCTATCCTGTCGTCGCGCCTTTGAGAGTCATTTTGAATTGTTGACACACAACTGTGTCCCTGCTGCAGCTCCTACAAGTACCGTCACGTCTGCCTCCTATCCTTCCTCTTCCTCCCAGTCTACCTAGTATTTATTTCTATGTCTGGAACACGGGATCTTGGGTGAACAAGTGGCTGTGTGGGATCACAAGTGTCATTCAGGCAAAATGTTTGAAACTCTCCAGTTTGTACTTTTCGTTTTGCAAACCATGCGAGATGCTCAACATTTGTGGCCTTGACATAATTGATTGACGGACAACGAAGAAATTTCTTTGTTAAGTCATCATAATCTAGTAGTGCCTAGTATGTGATATCTTCTATTTGCCTTTGTGATATCCCTACCAAATTGTCTATTATCTATTGCCAATCTTGTCTTGTAAAATCCTTTCCTCTAATGAAAGCACTGCCACTTGTTTGCTAGTAATGGTCTGTTCTGCCATATTTATTAGTTCTGGGTGCTAGAAATTTTTGTCTTCACTCCCACCATGCCATTATGATTTGCTTTCATAGACTTGGATCTGACTACGACTTTACCTTATTTATTTTTTCTTCGTAGGACGTCTTGAAGCAAATTTAGAAGAAGTCTGGTAGTTAATTCTCTCCCAACTTTCCGTAGAATATATCAATGGAGACAACTTTTTTTTTCCATATCCACTAACTTTTCTTGCAATAAGGTACATGATGACACAATGTATCCTTTTTCAATTTTAATTAGGTTTAAAATTCAAATTAAAACTTTTTTTACTTTTTCTATTATTATTTTTTTCTGAACATAGTTTACCGTAATTTATGAAGTGCTTGTGCTCTAAAGTTATTTCTGTACGTACCACAGTATTGTTAATGTTTAGATTTTTTAAAAATACTAACTTATAGCTAGGTGTTGAAAAAAGACCGAAGCACAACTTTAGAGTCAAACGGGCTTTTTTTCCCCCTTCTTCATTTTTGTAGTTTTTCAACAGAGTCTAGGTACATATTTGTAGCAAGACCTCATCTCATTTGTGTTTGTTTCCTGATAGATTTTTCTTTGTCGAACACGTTTTCACATATTTATTTGCAGTTCTCTACATTATATGTTGGGCACAGGTACATACCCAATATTTTCAAGTTGATCTACACTGTTTCGGTCTTACACTACACATGTACATTTTAGAGTATTGGACAGAACGAGTTATTACATATATATTTTTATTTTATACATTCTAGTTCCTTAAATTCAATCAGATTATTTTATGATGGCTTTTCTTACCGATGGATATGTAGGGTATCTAGTGCATTTTTCAGTAAAAAAAAGAGTATTGTTTCTCCTTAAACGTTCCTTATCTATGAGATATAAGAGCTTTTACAGTCTTACATACCGAGCTCCCATATATGACGAATTTAAATAAAAACACAATCTCGTGTGATAGTGTTGAGTTTTTGTCCTCTTGAATATCCCCACTTATCATCCTCATCCTCTCTTCATTTTCTATCTCTCTTGGACTAGGATTAGCAATGTATCTCCTAAAAATTTTACCCAGATTCTTTTTAAATCTCCAAACGCAACAAGATTCGTCCAATAGTCTTTTTAAATGCGGCTGTCTGTAAGGACTCTTTCAACTTCCAATTTAATCTAAGAAATCTTCTTAATTTTGGTTCAATTGAACCAGTTCAATTATTTCTCAATTCCATTTTGTGTTACCCCTAGCCTTAGATCGTATGAGATTCAATAAAAAAGCGATTTTCGTTATATTTTTTCAAGTAGAAAAAAAAGTTTTCTTAATTTTCTCTCAGGATTTCACCTGACAGTTCTGATACAGTTTTGTCGTTGATCATTTTTTTGTGTTTGAGCTTTCCTTTCCGCCTGTACTATCACATTGATTCCCATATCTTGACTCAGTTTGAGATCCGCATTTAGAAGACTTGAGAAGCTATCTCCATCCTTAATAATATAACCATTGATGCATCATTCTATCCCATTTACTCAGTTTGAGAGCTAAGTAAGCTCGCAACAACTTTTTTTTTTTTTTTTATTGTGGTAGAAGAACTTGAGAAGGAATTAAAAAAATTTAAATTAAATAAATAAATATGAAATACACGATGCATACAGTACTCATTATCCCATTTATAAGAATTTTTGCTGATATGGCTAAAAGAAAAGCTCGCATTCAAGTTTAGGTGTACATTTGGTATTGTACGTATGATTTAAACTTAGAGCGAAGACTGTGTAGTAGCTAGGCAGGATTCTATGGTTTAAGCGTACTATCTATATTGTACAGTATTTCATTTTACTTGGTAATGGTCGACATTTCAAAGAAAAAACAATCAAGGATGTGCTGAGAGAATGTCCATTCCAGTGCTTTACATTTTTCATAAGAACTTTGATTGAACGCAAAACGCCCGAGAGTGAATTACAGAGAATCTATTCTGTTCAGAAACATTCACAAGAGTTAAAAATGTGTGTGAAATTGCGTGTCTAGCAACAAACACTTGCTTTTTGGAAACTATCTACTGGTATCTTCAGTTATTCTTCATGAAAAATTGATTTCTTTTTACTGAATGGAATTATTCGGCTTTCTGTGAATATTACAACGGGCCTAGCAATGTTTAAGCTCTACCTCTCTTCTTGTTGGAACCGATACTTGAAAATGAATGAAAAACTAGATAATGTTGGCAAGGGTTCTGTAAACTCAGTGGGGTACCCTCTGTGGTGGATTGTAATCCAAGAGACTAGGGTTTGGAGTTCCAGGGATGGTCCATGAAATCCACGGACGAAACCTCTCTAAAGTTGTTCACTCATCAATTTGTGTTCCAATCAATAGGGGAAAATGAAACATATTGATTTTAATTTGTTTTACCAAGTGTTGTGGTATACCCTTGAAAGTCACATATATTTGTTTTTCTTTAATCTGTTCCAGAACAGGGGTTATTGATCCAATGTTAAAATATCTGTTTTTTTTTTTTTGAGAAAGAATGCTGTTTTAGATTAGAAGTTGTTTTTGGAAGGTGTGAAGGCAAAGTTTATTATAGACCAGGATAAGTGGTTGGGGTGGAAGAGCTCAATCTTTGAGAATCGCTGCGCACTTCAAATAATAAAAACTTTCAATTTTTCTTCATTACTTACGGTCTTCGAAATGGACCATTCTTGATAGTTTTTGGTGATTTTTTTCTGTCTGTAGAAACGTATTAACAGATTGAATTATTATTATTATTTAATATTAGTTATCATTTTCCCAAGCAGGCATTAGAATAATTGCTTATTTTAAGAGAGTCACCCAATTGTGAAGAGAATATTCATTTCCTTTTCAACTTTCAATGTCCCGTCCGTCCCATGTTTATGATTCTTTAAGAAAAAGAGCAAATTTGGCGCCGATTTTTCTGTGAAATTCGAAGTGAAGATCTCTGTGGTTATAGAGGGCTAAGTGGGGGTGCTGGAATCAATTAGGGATAATTTTAAATCCCTGAAACCTATATCTTGCTTAAAGAGCGACTTGTCTTAACGGTATTAGGTGCAAATTCACATATCATTGAACAAGTTGTTAACGTAATGAAAATACATGATGGGAAAATACGTGGAAAAATTATACTGTAAGGAGGAGGGAAAAACTGGGAGCTATGAATCTTTGTATTGGAGATCTGTATGGAAAAGGCAACATGGTTTTTCAAATATGCGTCTAAGTAGTGCGCGGGGGAGGGTAGCCGTCGTTAAAGTATTGAGAGGAGGTGCAAGTTGGTAGACAGGCAGACTTGGTGCTTCCGTGTCGCCAGGGCAATTTCGAGCGTAGTGGGAAGATCATGCGAGCTCGATGAATCTTTTTATTGGAGATCTGTATGGGATAAAGCACATGTCTTTCAAAATATGGTCTAAGTTAATGTCTTTTATTAAAAAAAAAAAA
>NW_007392601.1:0-3476 GCF_000475195.1 Diaphorina citri | reverse complement strand
GCCAGGCTAGTTAGGGCATGGCTGCTTCTGATCCCTAATTCTTAGTCCTCAGGGTGTGTTTATTTACTGGGTTGAGATGAGCTTGGCGAGGTGAGATAGTATATGTTGGTTTTGATTTTACCATTTAAGTGATATACTAGAGTAGTTAACTTTCAAGATTAACGGCGTCAAGGATAGGCTTTCTTGCTGCTTTCTGAGGGTATAGTGGTAGAATCTTGTCAGTCCCGTATCGTGAACAATGCGACAACACTATGAGATACTATTAGAAAAAGTTAAAAATGCATTCAGATCTTGAGTATACACACGTTGCAGAAAAAAATCAAAATTCCTCGAATTTCCCGCCACTTTACACGCTCATGCTAATGGCTGTGTTAAGTTTACCTACATCATTTTCCTACACACCAAGAAGGACAGGAATGCCATCTCAGCCCGGTACATAAACACACCCTCAACAAGCTGCGCCCCTGTTTAAGTAAATAGAAAAATATGCAAATGAATTTAGTAAATTAAAGTAAACGGAAGTGGTAGACTTTGGTGTAAATGTAATTAAATAACTGTCCATTCCATTTTCAAATTTTCAGTTGGTTGTAAGATAATTTCACGTAAAGGTATCAGTGTCCTGAAGCCTCACTCATGGTCTCCATTTTTGTGATTGGTCTGTTACTGCTTGAGAGTCATGTAAGGTGAGACAATATTTACCTTCTCGTCTTAACCTTTACCACGACTTTCTTTGTCCTATTGAGCTATGCTTATCTTGGTTTCTGTCTTGTAACATTTGCAATATCCTCTAAATGGTTGGTCTGATGTACTGAAAACCGCAGACAAGTGCGATCTAGGAAATTCGACATTAAATAGGCATCAACATACCGCCATGCGCTAGCGACATTAGTACCATACGTTTTTGTGTTGCCTCCTTGTCAGAGAATAGTTTGACACTTACTAGAACCAAATTCAGAGCTCATGCTTATACAGTATCCCGAGATACTGTCACATGACTCCGTGACCAGTCATAATTAGTGGACTAAAAGCTGTCTGACCGTTGTACGTTTAACAAAAGTTACTTCGGCCGCATCCATTTGTCACATTATGACAGCTACTATATCAAATTTCACAAGTCATAGTAGCTCTTACTGGTTCTCGTTATAATTTTGTTTAGCCGGATCAGGCAGACTCACATCGGACAGACTACATTCACCACATGATAGGCACGCCATATCTGATGTCATGCATATGAGCTTGCTAAACTTTTTCCCCTTGATCTTGGCCCAGAACTGTTCAAGATGTGTTGTGTGTTACTTAAATCTTGTACATAACTTCAAGTTTTTCTTTGTTTTTTTTTTTTTTTTGTATCACTAATAGGTATACTTAGGTAATAATAAAAAATGGAAAAAGTTCAAACAGGTGCAAACTTCTTTTCTTAATTTAAAAGGGGGATTGAAGTTTAAACATCCATCAGTCTTAAAACCATTACTTAAAAGATTGCATTTGTGGTTTGTAATGTGCATTGTGCATGCCTCTTTTTTGAAGAAAAAATAGCTTTGTCTGAAAAATAGTCATTGAGAACTTGTAAAATTAGGCAGGCTAAATCCAAAAATACCTTATTTTTGTTTTTTTTTTTTTTTTTTTTTCATGTGCTGTGGATGATGCATTGCCTGGTGTTTTCTTGTGGACTTCTGCTGTTTTTTGTTATTATTATTATTATTGCAACAAAAGAGGAAAAAATATGAAGTTAAACTAACCATGTAGAACAATCCCTTTTCTGTTAACCAAATTAATGCTACTCCTAAACTTTTCTATTTGTCACACTGTTGTATATGAGTCCTTGTCTAGTGGGTGATCTGATTTCTGAGACATCCTTGAATATGAGGGACCCAGCAGGTCTCCAGTGTTGATGATTTCCTTGGGTTCTGGATTTTGAGCTGTACTTTTCACTACAGGTGTCTGTCTTTTTCTCTCAAATAACCTTTCTCACACAATATTCGTTCTGGTCTTGTTCTTATTATAGCTGTCACAAACACAAGCAGAGCTGTCTGCCCTTCATTTCTAGATTGTTTGGTTTTGATGATGGGGACAAAGTTGCCAAGTTTAGTGGCAGAGTAGTGGACACACCTAACCAGTAAGTACATCTCATTATGTTTACTCAAACACCCAATCTCGTGCTCTTCTCTCAACAAACCCTGCTTTGTATCCATGGTAATGACAATGCGTACAAGTGTCATCAGTGCCAGAGACTTATCTTCCTATCTGCCAATGCTGGCGTACACAAATGTGAATACTGTCATAAGGTTTTTGATCAGCAGTCTTCGCTCTTAAGTCATAACTGTCCTCAAATGAAACCTCGTCCTTACAAGTGTGATACATGTGAGAAATCCTTTACCAATTCCCAAAACCTAAACACTCACCAGCTCATTCACTCGGGCATCCGACCATTCAAATGTACCACTTGTGATAAATCCTTTGTTAACCAGAGTAACCTCATTACCCACACACGAATACATACTGGGGACAGACCTTACCATTGTACTCATAATGACTGTGACAAATCTTTCCATAGTAAATCCAACCTCAACACACACTCCTACATACACCAAGGTATCAAACCTCACCGATGTGAAATCTGCCACAAGGGTTTCACAAACCAATCTAACTTAGCCATGCACACGCGTATTCATTCGGGACATAAACCTTACGTCTGTCAGACTTGTGAAAAAGCTTTTACCAATCAAAGTAACCTTATTAGTCACTCGCGAACCCATACGGGTGAGAAACCATACAAATGTGAATATTGTGATAAAGCATTTATCAACCAAAGTAACTTGGTCACACATCGTCGAACGCACACTGGGGAAAGACCTTACCAATGTACTTACTGTAGTAAAACCTTCATCAACCAAAGTAACCTGGTGTGTCATACGCGAACTCATACAGGAGAGAAACCCTATGTGTGTGAATATTGTGAGAAAGGTTTTATCAACCAGAGTAACCTCAATATTCACATACGTACACATACTGGGTTCCGTCCTTATGTTTGTGAGGTATGTGAGAAGACATTCACCAACCAGAGTAACTTGATAACTCACGGACGTACACACAGTGGTGAGCGTCCCTACAAGTGTAACTCTTGTGATAAGAGATTTATAACTCAGTCTAACTTGGCACAACACTCCTGTATGAACTCACACTTCCCCAAGCCTTACCAATGTGATCGATGCAGTCAGTTCTTTGGCGATCGTATGAATCTCATCTCACATCAGTGTGGTCCAGAAGATATCAAACCCAATGTGGACAACTTACAAACTCAGATCAGTAATAACGATGAACAGGCCAAAATTAAAATGCAACAGCAACAACAACAGCAGCAACAACAACAACAACAGCAACAACAACAGCAACAGCAGCAACAACAGCAACAGCAGCAGCAACAACAACAGCTTCAGCAACAGCAACAGCAACCTCAAATGTCCCATGCACAAGAT
>NW_007392600.1:0-1181 GCF_000475195.1 Diaphorina citri | reverse complement strand
TTCTCTAACATACTTAATCTAGGATTTGTAAACGGTTAGTACCTATTTTGTCACTAATTTTCACCATTAATTTTAATTTCGTGATTATTCACCTCATGTGGACGTAGTTGTTAGCTCGGTAGACCGAAACGAATTGTTTTTCAACCGCCAAACTGGCTTCACTTTTTTAATTTTTTCACCAGTTCGAAAAATAAATGTTGGCAGGTGGGCCAATAAATGGTACGTTTTTTAGGTGGGCGAATAAATGGTACACTTACCCTAGTCACCAGTTCCGCGTTATCCACCGTATTTCAAACTCCTTGAATCATCTTGGCAACATCGCAGTTAATTTTTTGATAAATATTTTTTTTTTCGTCAGTCACGAGTTGTATGTCGAGGAGTGAGGTGTACTTGAACTTTTTCCTGATTTTTTTTTCAGTACACGAACATTTTCAACCAATTTTCTGACTAAATAGTGATCTTTTCCAGTGTTTCCTTTTATTTTTTTATCATTAGGTTAAGTTTTAATTTAAATAAATTTAGTTAGACATCATCCCAGTGGATTTTTTATTCTCTAGCGATTAAAGGTAAGTAAGGAATAACTTTTGGGAGTAATTTTTGAACAACCAAAAATAGCCCTAACTGCCATCATATTGAAATTTATTTGAGAGGATGTTTACACTTCCCCTGAACTTCGCTTTTGAGAGTTCTTTATTTTATCAGTGTTGCTATCAGTTGCAGTGATTGTGTGTGTTTGAGTTGTGTTTCAGCTCCCTAGGAGATTTTGTAAAGCTATCAAAAACTGGGTACCTGTACTCTGAAAGCTTAGATAATGAAAAGAAGTGACGGAATGTTGAAAAGGCGATGGAAGCATGCAATTTTTGGACTTGGATGTGCTGAGAGTACATTGAACTTAGAACTGGTCCTCACTTTTTGGCTGTAGTTGACTGAATGAAGTGAGGTCTGATTCTTAAGTCGACAGTTTTGCAATTTACTTATTTATTGTTAATCTAGAATAGTGTCATTTCTGGTAGTGATTTCTGGTCAAGTCGTTATCAAAACGGTACTTGTGCAGAAGTCACGTCCATGGAATATTACTACCAAAAGGAACTGGCACAAACGACCAGTGACCAGTGTTATTATAGGGTTAGGTTAAATGCAAGAAGGAGTTTTCACAATTAGAGCAGTGATTAGTGTTATTA
>NW_007392599.1:0-1181 GCF_000475195.1 Diaphorina citri | reverse complement strand
AGAAAAAATGCACAAGAAAATGACAGACAAGACTCAGGAGCATAGAGGAAACTCAAAGAAGAACGCAAAGCTGATGCAAAAATGTAGGTAATCAAGATAAACGACGTTGGAAAAACTGAAAGAAAAGAGGAAGAAGAAAAATGAAAAACTGAAAGGAGGAGAAAAATTAAAAAGTAAAAGAAGAGAGGAAGGAAAAAACCTGAAAGAACAGAGAAAGGAGAGGAATGAAAAACTAAAAGAAGAGAGGAAGGAAAAAAAATGGAAAACAAAAAGAAGAGAGGAAGGAGACAAATGGAAAACAAAAAGAAGAGAGGAAGAAGACAAATGGAAAACAAAAAGAAGAGAGGAAGGAGACAAATGGAAAACAAAAAGAACAGAGGAAGGAGACAAATGGAAAACAAAAAGAAGAGAGGAAGGAGACAAATGGAAAACAAAAAGAAGAGAGAAGGAGGAAGGAGATGAAAAGGAAACGAGTGAAAAGACTGCAGGAATGGAAGACCCGAAAGAAACCGCAAAAGGGCGAAAAGTCCGCCGGGACAATGTTGCGAAAAGGAAGCGAAAAAACGGTTATGAAGTTTTTTTAGCAGACGAAACCGGACCGGAATGGGAAGGAAACCTGGGGAGGCGAAGTTTTGGAGGGGAAAAGGTTTGGGAGGGAAATTTTCGAGGGAGGAAAAGGTTTGGGAGGTACAAAAAGGTTGCATAAAGTTCAGTGAGGGATGGGAAGTTGCACACTAGTTGTAGAGAAATCTGGAAATTGTGCGGAGACCGTGGGAAGGACGAAATGGTGCAGGAAGAAAAAACAGCAGGTCAGGAGGAACGCAAGAAGAGAAGGAAAAGAAACAGTAGAAAGTACAGAAGAAGGGAAGGAAGGAGTTAGGAGAGTAAAGTAGTTCGCTCATGGAACGTATTCGTTTGGTGAGCCCTGGAACATATTCCTCGAGAGACTTAGCTTTTTCACTTTTTACTCCACGTGCAGAAAAAAACGTCGTACCGTTTGTCATTAATTTCTGCGCCTCGAATGGTGCAGGAAGAAAAAACAGAAGGTCAGGAGGAACGAAAGAAGGGAAGGAAAAGAAACAGTAGAAAGTACAGAAGAAGGACATGGCACCTTATCGCGTTGGCACCTTATCGTCTTGAGAGAAGGAAGACAGGTTAGGAGAAGGCTTTCTGGATCTTCT
>NW_007392598.1:0-1181 GCF_000475195.1 Diaphorina citri | reverse complement strand
TTTTGTATCGAAAGCGTTTTTATTATCAAGGAAAAGAAAATAAACCAACTTCACAAAACCTGAAGCTCTAAAAATCCCGTTTTGTATCGAAAGCGTTTTTATTATCAAGGAAAAGAAAATAAACCAACTTCACAAAACCTGAAGCTCTTTTTTTTTTCAATTTTAAACAAAAAATATCAAGGTATCAAAATAAACCAACTTCACAAAACCTGAAGCTCTTTTTTTTTTTCAATTTTAAACAAAAAATATCAAGGTATCTACATTAGGGATAGACTTAGAGGAGAAAGATGGGGAAAATGAGATAGCTGGAGAAAATGAGATAGGTAGAAATGATGGAGATGGGAAAACGAAGCTTGTACCTGGAGAAAAGCCGGAATACCTATAGAGAGTTTTAGTGGAAAAACCAATAAATAAAATACAAACGAAAAAAGATGGCCCATATCGACAGGAATTTGGCTGAAAAACACAAGGACAAAATTGCATCAGGTAGTTCAAAGAGAAAAATAGGGGGAGAAGGAGGAATATTTGGATCAAAATGGTAATGTTGCCATTGGTCACTACTCGATTAAAGTACCTTCTCAATTTTCAAGAGACTGACTGAATGCACCCCGAACTCCAAGTGCAGAGCCGAAAAAAATCGACCTAGTCGGAAATTGAACCCTTGACCTACAATAAGCAAGCCTAATGTGATAACCACTCGGCCACGGTGCTCGATCGCCAAAATACCAAACAAATTAATAAACATTACTTTTGGCTGGTTGTTTCTGGAATTTCAGGGTACGCTCAGCCTCTCAAAGACATCTCTAGATCTAATTAACGATGAGTTGATGACATACTTCTACAGATGGGTGAATGCTGAATTTGGCGTTCTCCCTTTTTCCTTCACACAAACAGTGTTCGCACCTAATTAGAAATAAAAGTAGTGCTAGCGTATTTCCTATTTCCCATCATGTGTTGAATTGTTATCTGCATGCGAAAGCTCGGGAGAACATACACGGTTTTCTCGGGAAAATATTCGGGGATGCAAAGCTTTTAGCCAAATTATACTGATAAATCCTAATTAACACATGATTTCGGACCGGGCCATTAGTCGAAATCCTAGGATTGCACGTTGTCGGCTGCCAGAGATTAATAGGATTTTGTGTTTGCCCATGCTAATTAATAAAGCAGATTAGGTGGAT
>NW_007392597.1:0-1181 GCF_000475195.1 Diaphorina citri | reverse complement strand
AGGTACCTAATTTTAAAGTTAAAAAACGCGTCCCGAATTTTTTCTGGGACAAAAACGGAAATTCGGGACAAAACGCCGTCGGGACAAAACGCCGTATTTCGTCGAGAAATCTAACTTGTCTATTTAGCTTTTTCATCTCAGAAGAAATTCATGGGCTTTTTTCAGCTTACCCCCCAGTGAGGCATAACTTTTAGGCTGTCTTGAAGTCGAACGTTCATCAGTTTAACCTTCCAAACACCATAGGAAAGAGCAACTATAATTTATTTTAATTATTTACGATGAACCGTAAATTACCCAGCTTGAAGCAACAGTATTGGTTATTTTGGAGGTCGAGCTTTCTTATGTCGCTGTTCGTTCTAGTATCTCATCTGAAAGTAGGTAGGTAGTGAATTTGTGGATAGTTTTGATGCTTTTTTCAGCTTACCCCCCAGTGAGGCATAACTTTTAGGCTGTCTTGAAGTCGAACGTTCATCAGTTTAACCTTCCAAACACCATACGAAAGAGCAACTATAATTTATTTTAATTATTTACGATGAACTGTAAATTACCCAGCTTGAAGCAACAGAATTGGTTATTTTGGAGGTCGAGCTATCTTATGTCGCTGTTCGTTCTGTATCTCATCTGAAAGTAGGTAGGTTGTAAATTTGTGGATAGTTTTGATTTCTTATCTCTTATTGATTTGGTGTGAAAAAAAAAGCTATTGCAAAACTGTAAATTATGTTAATTACTTTCTTGTGATGTAAAATTTTAATTAGTGGATGTGCCAAAACTCCCGTTTCATACATTTTATGCGCCAGTATTAATTTCCATGTTTTTGTTTTCTTTTTCCAGGTAAGTTCTTCATTGATCTAATGTGCAGATGATGCTAGTGGAAATTAGAGTAAAAAACCCGTAACTGTAAGTCAACAAATTACCTACCTATTTTAACTAGCTAATACGATTATGTAGGTAATAGGGTCTAATACCGCCCATAAATTTTACTAGGTACCTATCGTGCATTTAATCACTCACAGGTATCTAAGAAGTTTTATGTGAAGCAAACTTGCAGCAATATGTCAAATCCTTAACATGAATACCGAACTGCAAAGAGCCTTTGGGCAGAGTGTGATCTAGACAAGTAATCGGGTGTGTCTCTGTGGGTATTATGAAATTTTGTACATAACTATTTAGTGCTCAGTAAC
>NW_007392596.1:0-1181 GCF_000475195.1 Diaphorina citri | reverse complement strand
CAGCCGCAGCAAATAGAAGGAGTTGTAGAACAAAAAGTTAAAAGAGAAGAAGAATACAGCCGAACAAAAAGTAGAAGAATAAGAAGAAGATAAAGAACTCTATAGTAAGAAGATGTATTCTAGGGAAAGAAGATGAAGAAGAAGAAGGACTGTTAGAAGAGGCTTCACACATTGGTACTGGAGAAAAGAATGGCCAGGTATAAAATGGAGGAAGAAGAAGAAATTGTAGAACAAACAAATCCAAGGAGAAGAAGAAGAAGTCACCATCATCTTCAATGAAGATAAGGAATTCTAGAGGATTCACACATAGAAGAGCGGCTGGGTGTTTTGAATGTGAAGAAGAATAGAATTGAATAGATAGAAGAAGAAGAAGAAGAAGAAGAAGAAGAAGAAGAGGACGAAGAAGAAGGAGGTGTAGAACAAAGAGATGTAGGTGAAAAAAGCAGAAGAAGAGGGAACTTTATGAACTTTGAAGTTTAACTTTATTAACAACAATATAAATAAACAATAAATGCACCTCCTAAGCTTAAAATAAACTTACGAGTATATAGAGGTGAGCTCCTCTCCTAAATACATAAGTAGTGTAAAAAATAAACAAGTTTGCTCAATCGGATGATATTAATACAGGTACGTACCTACCTAAGTACCTACTGTAATTAAAAACCTCATTGAACATAGGTAATGTATGAATTAGTAAGTTATAGGTAGTTACCTTTTCACAACATAATTATATAAGTAGACATTTTTATAATCCTAATGTTTTATAATCTCACAATTTAAAAATAATTGTAGGACAGAAAATTGTAGAATTGTAGAACATTGTAGCAGGAATTGCAGAACAGAAAGAAAGAGGAGACTTTACACCACTGAAGAGAAGACAAGCAGATATTTAAAAACCCGAAGGAGAAGAAGAAGATGTAAAAGAAGGATCGTAGATGAAAAGGAGAGGAAAGTGAAGAACAAGCAGCAGAAGAAGAAAGATTGAGAAGAAGTGTACAACAAAAAGAAGAGGAAGAATATGATAGAGAAAGAAGAAGAAGAAGGAAGAAGAAGAAGAAAAACAAGAAGAATACAACCGGAAAAGAAAATAATGAAATTCCCTTTATTAGTGGAGATGTCAAAACTACCACTCTCCTAATATTAGTGGAGATGTCAAAACTACCAATCTCCTAATATTAGTG
>NW_007392595.1:17936-20096 GCF_000475195.1 Diaphorina citri | reverse complement strand
TTTTTTTTCTTTTGCTTAGCACCACAAACTTCTAATTAACCATGTGTTTTCACAACCTAGAACCAAATTTTGGGAAAAACTAATCTGAAAATTTAATCCTAACTATTGAGCGCTCTTCAATACCTAATACCTACTCCTAGCCTAAACCCTTAATCTGGCCTGAACCTAACTAAAGAATTGTTGCTACCTACACACAGTCAAGGTGAAGAATATCCTGTGGCTAAGCTACTCAAAGATTTTTTTTTTTTTTTTTTGTACGGTACCTACAGGTAAAATGCCATTTGCTGTGTTCTCTATTGAACTAGCTATCCTACCCCTAAAGGTTGGCAAATCCCTATAAGTACCTACATCCCGATACTAAACTAACACCAAGTGCAAAATTCCAAAGGTCCCCAAGCACACACCTGAGTGAACAGAGTTGAATCAATCAACCTTGGAAACATTTACAGAGCCAGTGACCTAGGTATCCAGAAACTGCAACAATTTTACTCAATCAATAAATATGTACCAATTCCAGAGACATCTACACATAAAGAGTGTCCCGTACTTCATGTACCAACTATTAATCTATTGCAAAATTACTCAGAACAAGCCACCTTTAGCACTGAAACCACAAACATCACCTAAACTACTAATCCACCAATTAAGATTGAAAGTCCAATTGAAATCAAAATCAATGTGAAGCAATACCTGTGTTCACAATTTAATTAGGTGCACACCAAACATCACATAATGACATAACAAGTAAAACGCATTATAAAAATATAACCCAAACCTAAGAAGGAACTTATGTGTATTCAGAATAAACGATCAAGATTAAGTACACTTAAGCAATGTCCGCCGAAGGACGCTCTACCTAACGCAAGGCTGCCTGAAGTGACGGACGTTGTTACGACCACGATTCCAACTCCTCGATTGGTCGTCGTGAAGGCTGAGATGTTTTTACACAATTCAATCGTCTCACAAGACCACCCGCTACGCACGGGGTTACGGCGGAATCACTCAGTTCCATAAGAGTAACTGATTCCGTGCATCACCGAGTAGAGTATCGACTCACGCGAGCAGTTATAGAGTCCATGACTACAGAGGCCTGTTTAAGAGCCACTGACGTAACCAAAAAAAAAAAAAAAAAACAAAAACGAGAGGCAGTTAAAGAAGGCTTGACTACAGAGCAAGTTATAAGGAGGTATGCTCAGAGCCAGTTTGAAGAGATACGACTGACAGAGGCAGTTTACCTTAGAGAGAGACTGGTTACTCTACAACGAAAGAGGCTACCTTGTTTATCTCATACCATCCCACAAGGACAACGGATAAATCAATCTATACCCCCGAGACAAAAAACTCCAAATGCCTCTAATACACCTGGTGATGGGAAGAACAGGGTAGTTGAACGAAGGTCCATTCTGGGAGTGCGTCAAAAAAAACACCAATATCGATCGAAGATCCGAAGTAATAAGAATGAAAAGAGAGTAAAAAAAAAAAAAAACTCAATCCGATCGAAATCGAAGATGTATTAAGTCTGTATGTGGATTGGTCCGTGGCAACGGAAACAAGTGTGATCCATAGTGAGTGGGAAGGTAGAACCTTCGGGAACTAACCTATTAACTCACTTAACAAGTTGGAAGTGTTTACACTCGGACTCTTCTTAATGTAGTCAAGTTTTCCCTTTATTGGACGTAGCACTCACGAACTCACCTGTAGTCAACAAATAAACAAATTAACATGTATTATTTTACAACAAATTTACAATTAACATATAGTCTTAAATGGGTTGAGAAGAAGAAGTAGAGTCATGGAATAGGATCTATTGTGTGGTCGGTCGACTAGGCCTGAATAAGCCTACCGGGTTTCCAGCCGGATTACAAGAGGCTTCTGATAGGCACCGTCCTCAGTTGTTCCGGGATCCGAAAGCAATATTTTTACTGCGAACGCTTGATCCTGAGCTTTGTCACAACCAAAACCTAGACTGTGTTTGGAACTCTACTTTTTTTTTTTTTTTTTTTTTTTTTTTTTTTTGAATATAAATTAAAGTAATGGAACCATAAAGTTCAAAAATGGTGTTCTTTTGAACACCGCGAAAGTTTTTTTTTTTTTTTTTTTTTTTTTTACTAAAACTGAGTTAATTGGAAGTTAATGTTAATTGTTAACTTGTTGTCAAAC
>NW_007392595.1:7761-12617 GCF_000475195.1 Diaphorina citri | reverse complement strand
CAATCGTTGTGTTGTTGAGAGAGATGTGTCCGGGGCAGTTTTCAGGTGGTCCAGCGAAGCAGTCCAAATATTACATATATATATATATTTTTTTCTACTCCTGTAATTTTCGGTTTCCGTTGAAATGTGCCAGAAGTAATTAAGTAGCTGATTGAGCTTCAAAGATGATACAAAGTTTAAATATCTTACAGTGGATACGAGCTGACTTTTTGGGCCGCAAAGCTGTCATCACGATAATAAGGAGGCGGGCTGTATTTTGTGGTAAATATTCAATTGAGCATACGATTATTTTTTTTTTTGGAGGTGGTCGCGATGATCCTGATTTTAGGAGTTTCGCCATCCGAAGGCTGTTGGGGACCTGATTAAGGTCACATAATTACAAGTGTTCATGGTTACATTTCTTCCAAACCACCTAAATTTTACAATCAAAATTTCCAATTGAAATTTTCTTTGCTTCTTTTTCTCTTTCCTTCCTGATTTATTGAAAAAATTTAAATATTTTTCCGTTCTATGGAAGGAAAGTACAGAAGAATGGTTGATATTTATTTATTAATCTTCAATCTAATTTTAATTTGCATAAAATGAAAATTATTTTTTATTTGGTCCTATGTACGTATACGATGGTGTTCTGACGGAGGGTTCTCGTCGACTGTTTTGGGAGCCCTTTTTGGTTCAAGATTATCAATGACATACAGGCAACTGTTGACTCCAAAAGCACAGTTGTACGATAGAGCATAAAAAGTAAACTGTAAGTAAGTTATATCTGTTCATTGTGGCTAATGGTCAAGATAATTCCATTTTACTCGGTTAAATTCCTTTTTTTTGTTTTTTTTTTTTTTTTTTTTTTTTTTTTTTTTTTTTTTTTTTTTTAAGAGGTTTGACAGAGGGAACTTTAACTGCTATGGTCTTATCGTCCCGAAATCGAGGAGAGAAGGAAGACAGGATAGGAGAAAGCCAGCCGTTCCGAGAAGGAACATTATCCCATCAGGATAAAATCCGCCCCGGGCGGGAATCGAACCCGCGGCCTAGCGCTTACAAGGCAGACGCACTACCAACTAAGCTAACTAGGCTGGCACTATGTCCTTTATGACCCTTATTGGAAAGAACAAAAATCTGAGTTTAAACTAAATCAAGATTGCTTCCAATTGGTTTAACTTAAGCTTAGATTAAACTGTGAGTGTGATCCTGGCCACCAGAGTAGATACCTACAGAACGTATCCAGGTGAATAGAAAATATTTGGAACCTCTCTGAGTCACCCTGTATATTTATATATTTTTACTTTTTTAATATAAAAGTTACATAATTGACTTTTTTTTTGTGTTCTACTTTGAAGTTGGAAATTTTATATAATTTTTTGCATTTAATTACTCAACATTATTTCTCTCTCACTCACTTTTTCTCTCTCCCTCTTCTCGTTTCTTACTCTCACTTTCCTTTTCCCATTTAAAAAAATAATTGAATTCTTGCCATTTGTGGGTTATGTAAGAAGGAGAGGAAGAAGGGAGAGAGAGAGAGAGAGACTAATCGAGAGGTGACTTGCTGAACAAAGAAGGAAATATTACTGGAATGCATATTTCAGATTGGTATTTAATTATAATTGAACAGAAGGGAGATGGGGGATAGGGAGGGAGAGAGAGAAAGAGAGGGGAAAATGGGAAGAGAGAGAGAGAGAGGGATAGAGAGTAAGAGAGAGATGAATAAATAGGGAATGAAAACGAGAGAGAAGGAGATGTGAAGGGAGAAGGGCGTGTGACATTAAAACGGCTAAAAGAGAATGCGAAAAAGTAAACAATTTATAACGAAAGCCTAGGGCCTTGTTGACTCCTGCCACGGATAGTCTTCGGAGAACAATTAGAATTAATTGAAATCTGATCCCATTAACAGACTAACAAAATTCATTTATTTTACAAGATTTATTTGAATAAACTTAATGCTTGCACCGAAATTTAATTTATCTAAATTAAATCAGTTAAAATTCAAATTGTTTAATATTTAAATTAATTACCAAAATTATTTAACTCTTTAACACAACACAATTATTTCACAATGAACAAGGAAATACAGAAGTACAAAGTAATTACAAGTACCAAGATTGCATTATTTACCATGTCTGGAGTCGCACAAATAATTACGCCAATAATGTACAATAATTAGAACCATGTGAGTCCAGTGCACCCAAAAGATGTGGAAAGAAATTCCAAATTAGTTCAAATCTAGAACCAGCAAATACTACAACAATTGTGACACAATCCAAAATTCACTTCTGATCACACAGGATGAACTCATGAGTCCAATAAAACATCACAGCACTTCAGTTTAGTATCCTTAAAACAAAGTTGATATTTTTTTTTTTGCTTTTTTTTTAAATTCTGCTTAGCACCACAAACTTCTAATTAACCATGTGTTTTCACAACCTAACCAAATTTTGGGAAAACTAATCTGAAAAATTAATCCTAACTATTGAGAGCTCTCCAATACCTAATACCTACTCCTAGCCTAAACCCTTAATCTAGCCTAAACCTAACTAAAGAATTGTTGCTACCTACACACAGTCAAGGTGAAGAATATCCTGTGGCTAAGCTACTCAAAGATTTTTTTTTTTTTTTGCTGGTACTGTACCTACAGGTAAAATGCCATTTGCTGTGTTCTCTATTGAACTAGCTATCCTACCCCTAAAGGTTGGCAAATCCCTATAAGTACCTACATCCCGATACTAAACTAACACCAAGTGCAAAATTCCAAAGGTCCCCAAGCACACACCTGAGTGAACAGAGTTGAATCAATCAACCTTGGAAACATTTACAGAGCCAGTGACCTAGGTATCCAGAAACTGCAACAATTTTACTCAATCAATAAATATGTACCAATTCCAGAGACATCTACACATAAAGAGTGTCCCGTACTTCATGTACCAACTATTAATCTATTGCAAAATTACTCAGAACAAGCCACCTTTAGCACTGTGTTAGGGTTATTTTCAAAGCCCCTCTAGAAACCTAAAGTAGATCTCGAACCAAGGTAACGTATCCTAAAAAGATTATATGTGTTATATCACTCATCAAAGTATCGTGACAGCATTTGCAACTCAACAAAATTAGCCACGACTCTCGTTAATAACTATGACAAGCAAGGTCGCGCATTAAGAATAGAGGAATAAGCTTTCTAATCTACCAGGAAGATATACATATGCTCGTCACGGTTCATAATTGAGTCACAGTCTACGAGTTGAAAAAGTATTTCCGGAAACTTAGTAAAGAATATCATTTAATGCCGCCACGGGTTGATAATGAAGTGTGCACTTAAGAAGTAAATATTAGGTCTTCGTGGCATAAGCCCCAAAGAAGGTTGGACATCGCCTTTAGCGCCTATAAATTTAGAATTTATCAGGTAGGTCATAGTTGACAAAATACCCCAGATAATATAAAAACAATTAACATATAGACAGTTTTAAATTGAAGCGGCTCGACTCTATCAAGTGAACACACATATTAAACGTACACTTAAGCATGTCAAGCCCTAGTACCTAACAGAAGCTTGCAGTGACGGTGGTGTGTACGACCCAATTCAACCTCTATTTCGGTCGTCGTCTGAAGGCTTGAGAGATTTTACCCAATTCAATCGTTAACACCCACTGACACGGGGCTTTACGGACCAGTTATGGATGTACCGAGGATCAGTTATAAGGAGTATGGACTACAGAGGATCATCAGTTATAAGAGTATGACTCACAGAGGCAGTTAAACGAGTATGACTACAGAGGCAGTTTGAAGAGTAATGACTACAGAGGCAGTTACTAAGGGGTATGACTACAGAGGCAGTTTACCTAGAGAGGGACTGGTTATACTTCTACAACGTAAAGAGCCTACCTTGTTTATCTATCAATCCCACAAGGACAGACGAGTAAATCCAATCTATACCGCCCGGACGACTTGACAATTATACTCAAATGCTCTAATACACCTGGTGATGGCGAAGAACAGGGTAGTTGACGAAGGTCCATTCTGGGTTGGTATAAATGTAATCCACTCATTCCTGTATCATCGAAATCGAAGATGCATAAAGGTCTGTATGTGGATTGGTCCGTGGCAACGGAAACGAGTGTGATCCATAGTGAGTGGAAGTAGAACCTTCGGAACTAACCTATTAACTCATCTTAACAAGTGGAAGTGTTTAACACTCGGACTCCCTTTCTTAATGTAGTCAAGTTTTCCCTTTTATTGGATGTAGCACTCCACGAACTCACCTGTAGTCAACAAATAAACAAATTAACATTGTATTATTTTACAACAAATTTACAATTAACATATAGTCTTAAATGGGTTGAGAAGAAGAAGTAGAGTCATGGAATAGGATCGATTGTGTGGTCGGTCGACTAGGCTGAATAAGCCTACCGGGTTTCCAGCCGGATTACAAGAGCTTCTGATAGGCACCGTCCTCAGTTGTTCCGGGATCCGAAAGCAATATTTTTACTGCGAACGCTTGATCCTGAGCTTTGTCACAACCAAAACCTAGACCATGTGTTTGGAACTCTACTTTTTTTTTTTTTTTTTTTTTTTTTTTTTTTGAAATTATAAATTAAAAGTAATGGAACCATAAAGTTCAAAAATGGTGTTCTTTTGAACACCGCGAAAAGTTTTTTTTTTTTTTTTTTTTTTTTTACTAAAACTGAGTTAATTGGAAGTTAATGTTAATTGTTAACCTGTTGTCAAACAAAATGAACAATACAGTAATACACTACAAACCACACGTGGATTAATTTAACACTTGTGCCCATAACGAAGTGTAACTAAAACTAAAGTTAACCTGAAAGTTAGGGTTAACCACCTAATCATCAAATCCCACTACAAACACCAAA
>NW_007392595.1:0-319 GCF_000475195.1 Diaphorina citri | reverse complement strand
GCCTAAACCTAACTAAAGAATTGTTGCTACCTACACACAGTCAAGGTGAAGAATATCCTGTGGCTAAGCTACTCAAAGATTATTATTTTTTTTTTTTTTTGCTGGTACTGTACCTACAGGTAAAATGCCATTTGCTGTGTTCTCTATTGAACTAGCTATCCTACCCCTAAAGGTTGGCAAATCCCTATAAGTACCTACATCCCGATACTAAACTAACACCAAGTGCAAAATTCCAAAAGGCCCCCCAAGCACACACCTGAGTGAACAGAGTTGAATCAATCAACCTTGGAAACATTTACAGAGCCAGTGACCTAGGTAT
>NW_007392594.1:0-1181 GCF_000475195.1 Diaphorina citri | reverse complement strand
GTGCCAAAACTGTGTTGGGCATAACATAACGATATCGCGGCATCAGGCCATAGCAGCAATCAGCAATTTGCGAAAGTATGATGCAATTTTCACTTCGATTTAGCCATTTTCATATCGAAGAGAAAGGAGAACGGTCTTATCCCCTCCATTCCTTTCCTTCCTATAGGTTAAGGAAAGTAAAGCCAGCGATTCCGAGAAAGAACCTTATCTGTTGAGGATAAATTGAACCCCGGGCGGGAATCGAACCCGTGACCGGGCGCTTACAAGGCAAGCGACACACTATCTTTCAGGAAAAAGAGCCCCTGATGGTGAAATATGAAACAAGGTAGCTAAACAGATAAATTGCAGAAAGAACCTTATCTGTTGAGGATAAATTGAACCCCGGGCGGGAATCGAACCCGTGACCGGGCGCTTACAAGGCAAGCGACACACTAACTTTCAGGAAAAAGGAGCCCCTGATGATGGAGAAATATGAAACAAGGTAGCTAAACAGATAAATTGATTTGTAGAAAAATACAGTGTTAAACAAATGAACCAGTACAGTAATTTAAACAAATAGACTGAACTGCCCCAGGCTGAAACTTGACCCCGTAAACACTTGGATAGTGTCTAACAGCCAGAGGCTAAAGTAGAGAGTGTGTAGTTAAATAGAGTAAGTGGGTAACACTATACCTCGATTACCTATTAGGTTCCCGGTACCTAACGCTACTCTAGGTACTGATTATTAGGCTCTAGCTACCTAGTACCTACTTTACTCGACAGAGAGGTACTTTCTAGTTTGGTAAATACGAGTGGTATCTAGCTGATTTGGAATAGGTACATTGTAATATTTAGCCTGTACAGGTACTTGCTATTTTGAGTTGAGTTGTAGGAGTAGGTACTTCACTTATCAGTTGCGAAGTTCAATGACTCTTGTGATAAATAATCATCAAAATCATGAGCGATTTCTTTGATGATATGAGATTTCTTAAAATCTATAGGTATGTACTCTTGTTAGAAGAACTATAAAACCGGAGGTCTTATGGTCCCGAAATCGAAGAGGGGAGGATAGGAGAAAGTCAGCCATTCCGAGATCAAATCTTATTAGATTGCGATGAAGTTCGTAATACTAGGGGAAAGACATTTGTGACAAGACAACAGAAGCTTTATCTTTCAAACTAACTAGACATTAAACAAAGTTT
>NW_007392593.1:0-1181 GCF_000475195.1 Diaphorina citri | reverse complement strand
TTTTTTCGGCTCTGTGCTTGGAGTTCAGGCTCAGGGTGCATTCAGCCTCGCGAGGACAATGGAGTAGCTACTTTTATCCAGTAGCGACCAGTGTGTGGCGGCATTACCAGTGTAAAAAGATTATGAAAATTGATTGTAAAGGAGGTACTTTGTGACATCCACAAAAGTTGTGAAAAAGTTCCGCTCTCTTTATTCTTTTCCATTTTGAAAGCGATTTTAACGTAGTGTAATAAGAAGATCAGAGCATTTGTGTTAAGCAGCCATGATTACCACAATTAAAATTCATTAAAAAAATGTCTCAGTTTCAACAACTTGATTACATTCGCAACTAATTTTCACATAAGTAGAACTTAACAGCTTCCACTCAAGTATCCAATGGTAACAGAATCCAATCAAGTAGGAATGGTAACACAGTGTCCAATCAACTAATGGTATTATGGTACTAAGTTCCAAGTAAAATGTCCTGCTTGAACAAGACATAATAAATCAAGTTGCAGTTTCCCCCATTGTATACCTTAAATCACTTTGGTTTTATTGTCAACTCAGTACTAATTAGGTAGTTAAGTAGATACTAGTGACAATATTGATACCTAGCTATCTACAGAAGCTATAGGAACTCAGGCTCCAAAGTTAATTAATGAATTTTATTGATTCCAAATTTCTAACTTGATGTTTTGGGTATCTACACAGGAGGTTCATTGTTAAAAAATAAAATTACATTACCTCATACTACCTATAAGATAATGAAAGTAAAAAGGGCGAGAAAGAAACAACTTTTTTTATAGTGGCACTCACCAGTAATCTGAGAAGCCTCAGCACTGTATGTATTTCCTTTGTCCACAGCCTTTGTGTCTTCTGTTCTACGTAAATGCCATGGTACATTCCTTTGTGAATAATAATGCTGACTAATTTCACGGTTGTCATTGTAGGCACGTGTGTGTTAAGTTCTAGAACTAAAACCACTTGTGCCAAGCTAACAAGGGAGGAAAATAATGTGGCGTATGTATTTTGGTTTGAAGTTGAAAAAGTTTCGTGAAAACCAGACTCCGATCAATAGTCCGATCAAGGTATAATAAACAGTTAAAATCGTTCAAACTTAGCTCTCACTTCGTTCGTTGACATATAGCTACCATGTAGGTATGATTTTGGTTAGCATTACTTCCAATCAAGTAGGAATGGTA
>NW_007392592.1:0-1017 GCF_000475195.1 Diaphorina citri | reverse complement strand
GGAGAGAGAGAGAGAGAGAGAGAGAGAGAGAGAGAGAGAGAGAGAGAGGGAGGGAGAGAGTTCTTCACACGTTATTCCATGTTGGTATTCATGTAATAAATTAGAGAAGGGGAAAGAAGAATTAGAGGTGGGGAGGACCTTGGGGATTTTTTTTTTTGATTTTTCAAGCGAAAAAGTTAAAAAAAAGTTTCCCCTTAAAAAAAATCGCTAAAAATTGGAATGGCTTTTGATAACACGTCAACCCCGCTCGACCTTGTTTTACACACCCTTGGATTATTTCTTGTTGAACATTAAGATTAAAATACTTTTTAATTGCAAGTGAAAACAGGTCACGATTTTGTCGGAGATTGCTTTAATTTTTAACAGGTCACGTCGCGCGACAAATGTTGCAAGTGAAAACAGGTCACATCGCGCGACATTTGTCGCGCGACAGAGGTCGCGTTGGTGAAAACGCACCTTTAGGTATTTCGTTAGCATACTTCGCTTGATTCATGAAAACTGGGAGGGGGGGAGAAAAAACAAGGGGGGAAGAACAAGCTGGGCCCGTCCCTCCGGGAATTTTTTAGCCCGTAGTTTATTCGATCGTGATTAGAGAAAATCAGTACCTATTATGTACCTATCTAATTTGTTTAATATTCAGTTTATTATTATTCTTGATTTGATTTTTTGATTTTACTTTCATGTAATGATTTAAAATCAAGACTAGAGCCCGTTCTCCCTTTATTTCCAATATAATGTTTAAGTCACCCATCCATTTATTGGCCTTGCTCGGCATAGCTTAACATAGGTGACGCTAAAACCGGTCGTAAATTATCGACTGAAGTGTTATCTAAAACTTTCTCGCTTTCAGTTCACAGGTCGTCGCGACAAATTTCGAGATCAGAGCTCATTTGTGTGAGAAAATGTGAAAAAATCCCCCAAAAACCAGTTTTCTTTCTTTTTTGACTTTATGGTTTTCTGGACAAAATTTGCACCACCACTTTCGTGTTCCTAATAAAAAGACCTTTAATTTGATAA
>NW_007392591.1:0-1181 GCF_000475195.1 Diaphorina citri | reverse complement strand
CGCCCCGGGCGGGAATCGAACTCGCGGCCTAGCGCTTACAAGGCAGACGCACTACCAACTAAGCTAACTAGGCTGGCGATTACATGTCTGGTTTAGGTACTTTAAACAGGGAGTAGGTATACCAGTCTGGAATTTCCCTTTGCTAAAGAAATAGTAAACACTGAGTGCAAAGGCCATCCACTAGTAAAGGTAGGAGACCCTGCGGTACAATGAGAAGCAAACGTTTATGGGCGGTCTAAAACAAAGAGTAGGTATCTATCAATTACGCCCCTTTGTACCTACCATAATTATTATCTACTAATTTTATGATCTGTAAAATTTCACACAGCACATCTAGGCTTTGAATTTAATTCTAGATTGAACCGAGAACCTATATTAGGCACAGGAAAATCCCCGTTCAATCTCATTCTCGACCTGATCCACTTTCTTTTATGACCTTTTCCGAAAAAAAGCTAAAATATGACTAAATAGCATGATGTCATGACAATATGACATTTGGTTGTCTCTGCTAATGACTAATGAGTAATGACAATAGCTTGTATCAACAAGAATGAACATAAATTATGAAATAAATGTAACGTAGGTACAAATTGTAAAACTTACCTACCTATTACTTGGTACTTGCTATCTTATCACGTTAGAATTTGCACCTATCTCCGCGATTGTGTAAGAATACATAAGTGCCCCAGCTCAGAGCTGTCTAAATCATGAACTGTGACGGCCACATATTTGGACCGCGATGAGAAATGGTGAATATTTTGCACTCTTATTTCGAGTCCACTGGCCTCATAAAAGGTGATAAATTCCACATAATTAGGTGTGTAATCATACCTTGAACATTGGAATAAAGGGTCTCAAATGCCTGGAATGCCTCATTCACAAGTATATTGAAGGAAAGGGCCAACAGATTTCCTGATTATAACAAAAGTTGAATGAAGGATTGGACATTTGGGCGTGGCTGCCACGGGCCAAGGGCTTCCAAATTGGACACTCCTGATCTAAAGATTCTAAAGTGCTTATTATTTTATACTAGTGATGGATTACCAACAGTACTGTCACCATAGTGATAGATTGATAGGTACTCAGCTTGACATCCTTATATTAAACTAGGGTTGGGACATCGACATCGATGTTTTGAAAACATCGATACATCGGAACAAAAACATCGATGTCAACATCGA
>NW_007392590.1:0-1181 GCF_000475195.1 Diaphorina citri | reverse complement strand
TGGTGAGGGGGGAAGAACTCCTCCAGGAGAATCCTGCCACTTGAAAGAAAGCCAGAGAAATAATATTTGAGTCTTCTAAAGGGGGGTCCCAATTAGAATCCTCAATTTCTTCATACAAGAGGCTGGAGTCTTCAGCATAAAAATACCATGTGTTATTGCTGGATCCTTCGGCGTAAGTAGAATTCTGTGTAGAGTAGATAAGTAGATTGTGTGGGGAGGTTCGTTCTCTTCTCTGCGAAATTGGGGATGGATAATTAGAGTCGAGGAAAAGCTCTTACCTTGTGAATTTGAGTCTCTCCGCTGGATCCCCGGGGATACGATTGGCGTAATAATTAGCCAAGACTCGTTTGACTGAACGTTATCAGAACCCTAGAGTCTTGGCTAATTATTACGCCAATCGTATCCTCGAAACGAAAGGTGTCGGTTCAGAGTCATTGCAGGGACTTCGCTTGTTTCTTGACCAGATTTACGTCAATGTTCAATCTTTGAAGGCTTTGGAGCTGGCAGATTTATGTGATTTTATTTTCTTGCATCTAGGCTTGAGATTCTTAGACGAAACGAAAGGTGTCGGTTCAGAGTCATTGCAGGGACTTCGCTTGTTTCTTGACCAGATTTACGTCAATGTTCAATCTTTGAAGGCTTTAGAGCTGGCAGATTTATCTGACTTTATTTTCTTACATCTAGGCTTGAGATTCTTAGACCCTCGTACGAGACAGCTTTTCGAGAATGATCACGTCAAGATCAAATCCATTCCTTCATTCAACGATCTAGTCACGTTCGTGAAAAATAGGTGTTCAGTCTTGGAAATGTCTGAGGCTTCGTCGTCTTCCTATGGTTCAAGTTCTAGTAAACCCTCGAGTCAGATTAAGTCCACTCATATCTCATTCGTGCCAGAACAAAAGTAGCACCTATCAAAACCCTCACTATTCCCAAGTTAGAACTCTCGGCTGCTCTTCTGTTAGCTAATCTACTCAAGTCACTTGACCCTTTGATTCAAAATTTGAAAATTTCTCAGACCCCCTGACGCTCGTCGCTCTTTTGTTAAGTCTGTGAGACGTTGTTTCGCCTGTTTCGGTACTCATTCCCTGGCTGCATGTCAGTCTACCTATTCCTGTAAGGTGTGTAGAAGCAAAAGTCATCATTCCTTACTCCATTTTGATTCTAGTTCAATCCCCACCGCG
>NW_007392589.1:0-1181 GCF_000475195.1 Diaphorina citri | reverse complement strand
ACTTAAAATTATCATAAATTCACCAATAAAACCAGAGGTTCCTGGTAAACTACAATTAGCTAATGAAAATATAATAAAAAATACAGAAAAATGTGGTATAACATTTATTATTCCTCCAAAATTAGAAATTAATCTAGTTTTCATTTGATTATATAAAAAACCAATTGATATAAACATTGCGCTAGATATAAGGGCATGTGAAATCATTTGTATAATCGCGCCTTGTATGCTAATTTTAGTTAACATAAAGATACCCAAAGTAACAAATCCCATATGTGCGATTGATGAATATGCAATTAATTTTTTTATATCAATTTGTACCATAGCTATTAAACTAATATAAATTATTGAAATTAAGGATAAAGTAATTATTAAGTTAGAAAAATAATAACTTGCATCTGGAAAAATAGGTAAAGAAAACCTAAGTAAACCATAGCAACCTAATTTTAACATAATTGCAGCCAAAATGACTGAACCTTCTGTTGGAGCTTCAACGTGAGCATCTGGTAACCATGTATGCATTGGCCATATTGGTATTTTAATAGCGAATGCAATAAAAAAAGTAATAAATAACCAAATTTGTTCAATTTTAGTAATAGATAATTGATGCCAACTTAAAATATTAAATGATTTATTTGAAATATAATATAAATATATCATTGATATTAACATTAAAAGTGAACCCATCAATGTATATAAAAAAAATTTAATTGCAGCATATGAACGATTACTACCACCCCAAGTACCAATAATAATAAATATTGGAATAAGTGTTGCTTCAAAAAATATATAAAACAACATTCCATCTAATGCGCAAAATGCACCAATTATTAACCCAGATAAAATAAGAAAAGCACTCATGTATTCTGCTAATTTTTTTTTAATATCTAAGCTAATTAATATAATTATTAGTGTAATAAACGCAGTTAAAGGTATAAACCACAATGATAAACCATCAATACCAAGAAAATAATAAATATTAAAATAATCAATCCATATTTTTTTTTCTATAAATTGAATTCCATGAAATTGAATATTAAAATATTTAAATAAAGAAAGAGTTATAAAAAAACTAAATAATGCAGAAATTAATGATACAATACGTATTAATTTTAAATTTTTATTACGAAAAATTGTTAAAATTAATAAACCGCATATAATTGGAGTCCAAATAGAAATAC
>NW_007392588.1:0-1181 GCF_000475195.1 Diaphorina citri | reverse complement strand
GAGAGAGAGAGGGAGTGGACAACAGAAAAAAGAAAAGGTAAGGAGAGAGGGAAGGAGATGGAGAGAGGGGGGAAAGACAGGGAGAGAGTGGAAGATAGAGAAGAGGAAAAGGGGAGAGAGAGGGAAGAAGCGATAGATAGAGAGAGAGAAAGAGAAAAAGAGGAGAGAATGGAAATGACTAATTTTCGAATCCCTAATTTGTCGCGTGCTCAAATTGCCTACTCGATAAAATTTTAATATGCCTCCCTCAGCAGACATGATAATGAGTAGCTATACCTACCTACCTAGCGAGTAAATAGGTACCTACCTATGTATAGGTATATATAACTAATTAACTATACCTTTAGACTATAGTGGTTGACCCGTCCTTTGTACGGCACCACCACACACACACACGCACACACACCATACACACCCACCCACCACAAACACAATCATCAGACACACCACACACACCCACCATACACACACACCCACCACACACACTCCTGTGTGTGGTTTTCTCTGACTGAAAACTGAAATATAAAGTACTGAAATGAATAATGTGCAGCCTGCACAACAGCCTACCCGCAGCCTATCCGTAGCAGAATAGTGACGTCACAAGCACTTCTAGTGGTGGACAGGTGGAGGTAATAGCGAGTTTTTTGGTCCCAAAAACTTGTGACCTTTGTGAAATTCGAGAAAACTGCACTGAGAAAAAATGGTGACAGGGCGCCACAAGTTTAGGGTGGAAGAAGTCTATTATTGGGTTACTTCCCCTGATTTAGGCTGTTGGAATGCTATATCATAGTGTCGAGCTTCCCGATATAGAGTTCAATATTAGAGTGCCGGAACCCAGTCACCCGATTGGCCTGTCGGCACCCTAGTTTTTTTCTCAATTCCACCAATCTATCTTTCAACAAAAAACAACCTCTCTCACCCTAGTCCAAAACTCAACAAGCTCCCCTCAATCTAAACCTCCTTCTTCCCGTGGCACACATACTCTCCTAGTCCTCTTCATTGATGTGTTCACTCTACCACATTCAAAGCTTATAAATTAACTATTCGATGGTCAACCTGTGAACAACAAATGGCACTAACTTTAAAGTTGAAAGTTTGAACCTTGTTTCCAAACTTTTTCTTAGAGATAAAAGTTTTCCATTTCCCCCACTCCACAATTCCTGCACAGACGAATAAGTCCA
>NW_007392587.1:0-1181 GCF_000475195.1 Diaphorina citri | reverse complement strand
TTTATTGTGCATAAATACAGGGTGCGCCAGTTAATTCTTAGATTCTTAGGTAGTGGGTATTTTTTGCATTTTTTTACATGCATTTTCTTCTACTACTTCTTCTTCTTCTTCTTCTTCTTCTTCTTCTTCTTCTTCTTCTTCTTATTTTTATGAGTTTTGGTGGAGAGATTATATATTATTATGTAGACAGGCTAGGAGAAAGCCAGCCATTCCTAGAACGAACCTTGTCTGTCCAGGGTAAAATCCACTCCGGGCATGAATCGAACCCGCGACCTATGGCTTACCAGGCAGAAGCTCTACCCTCGAAGTTAACTGGGCCGGTTTGTCTTTTTATGACGAAGTTCGTCCGGACGGGAATCGAACCCGTGACCTAGCAGTTACAAGGCAGAATCGCTACCGTTCCAAGCTGAGGTATATTTTTTGATTTTTGAAGTTACCAGGGCTGGTTTGTCTTTTTGTGACGAAATTCGTTCAGGCGGGAATCGAACCTGTGACCTAGCAGTTACAAGGCAGAATCGCTACCGTTCCAAGCTGAGGTTTATTTTTGATCCAAGCTGAGGTTTATATAAAAAAAAACTAGGGTGGCTTGTAGGTAAATAGCTTTTACCTACATACAGTATGGTCTTTTGAATTTTGAGACTTCAAATAGATCAGTTGCGCTTACTTGGGTGATGTTTCAAAGTCATAGAGTTTTTCTTTTTCTTCTACGACTTCTAGATACCGAGATAAATCGATTTAAATAATACCGGTAAATCGTAAAGTTTGACGTCACGACATATGCTCCCGTAGGCGATGACGTCATAATTCATGACTCCCGCTTCGTTTGTTTGTGCGCAAGCGTTTCTGCGCATTTTGACGTTAAGTCTGACTTCACAACTCTTTGAACTTTTAAATTAGAACGGCAATTAAAAATTGAATTTTCGACCTTTTAATGTTACTTTTTCGGAGTTTTGACTTCAGATTTGGATTTTTCCCAACTTTTTACATAGGAATCGACCTCTTATTTATAATTTTTACCCAACTGCAACTCCTCCATTAAAGACCACACTGTATGAGACTAAATGATCAGAGAAAATGAATTGTGTCTTGTCTTGATGATGTGCATTACATAAATGTTTTCTTCTTATTTTTTGTTTATTGCAGTTAATTTATTATTATATATTTAGTGGAGAAATTACGAA
>NW_007392586.1:0-1181 GCF_000475195.1 Diaphorina citri | reverse complement strand
ATTTACATGATTTACGTTAGATTTGTGCTCTCAATGTCATCTGACGTTTTGTGACTTATTCCCCTGGGATTTCCAGCTTTAGCTTGATACACATATTGCTTGTGAGTTTATGCTGCTTTGGTAACTTGAGTTGTGAATGTGAACATTGGAAGGCATTGGAACTATCCATTGGAAATATGGTAGGTAGTTTTTTTTCCCAGCTCTCAATGTACTCTGACGTTTTGTGACTTATTCCCCTGGGATTTCCAGCTTTAGCTTGATACACATATTGCTTGTGAGTTTATTCTGCTTTGGTAAGTTATGAGTTGTGAATGTGAACATTGGAAGGCATTGGAACTATCCATTGGAAATATGGTAGGTAGTTTTTTTTCCAATCAGATACATACTTCCATGTTTGTGGAAACCTCCCTCTCTTTCTCTCGTTCTTTCTTCCCCTCCCTCTGTCTCTCTCTCTCTCACACACACTCACTCACTCACTCACTCCCTCTTCTTCCCTCCCTAATAATCGGTACATATACATAATTACCTATATATACCTAAGACACCTACATAGTACATACATAGATACTACTACATTGGATAACATTATAATACATGTAAGGATCTAATACTTCTCTTATCAATATTATTCAAATAAAAGAAATAGGTACATTAATATCTTCAAATAATTCAGTATCTAACTTTGACGATAACAGCTAATAGGTAAGTGTGTGCTCGTAATAGTAGATTACGTACGTATAGGGATCTACGCTATACTCGTACATAGTATTTGCCTACAACACTATTGTGGATTATTTAGAAGAGTGTCTGCTAATTCTACTAAGTAACTATCTATTTTCAGAATCTCCACTACTTGTTTAGAAGAATATATCTTCTAAGCTACTTACTAACTTATAAGTAGGTATGTAGTATATCTATTTTCACTACTGTGTGGATTGTTTTATTGTTTACATTTCGCTTTATTTACATGATAACATTTATGACTAATACCTTTCTAGTTTCTACTATTTGTTTGACTACTTGCTTTGGGTTCAGATAGTAAGATGGTAGTTTTGTTTGCCTGTTGGATCATAGAGGATTTATGATTTGTGGCCTGTCATACTTATTCTTTTTGTGTTTTGTGTGGGACTTTATTTACATCTGGGATCTACAGGGCCTATGGGGGCCCCTATAGGGATAGG
>NW_007392585.1:0-1181 GCF_000475195.1 Diaphorina citri | reverse complement strand
ACTCATCTGACGTGATAATTATTCAATGAATTTGATAGAAATTTGACACCTGATTAGGATTACTATGGAGGGAGAAAAAGAGAAGGAGGAAAAGGAGGAGGAGGAGGAGTAGGAGAAGGAGGAGGAGGAGTAGGAGAAGGAGGAGGAGAAAAAGAGAAGGAGGAGGAGGAGTAGGAGAAAAAGAGAAGGAGGAAAAGGAGGAGGAGTAGGAGAAGGAGGAGGGAAGAGGAGGAGGAGGAAAAGGGAGTGACAGCGAGGGTGAGTTTTATCATGACATGATATTGTAGATAGCTAATGATTCCCTCCCTCTCTCCTCTTTCACTCAATCTCCTCCTCCTCCTCCTCCTCCTCGAATAAACGTAGTATCTATTTCAGTAGGGTCAGAAAATGGGCAAAACACCAGAAATTTGGCAAACACAAACATAAATACTTACTTTTCACACATACATATTTGTACAAAAAACCACGACCCAAGTTTGTGACTCTTGCCGAAAAAAAAATCACTATTTCATCCCTAAAGGGGATTTCCGATTTAGCTAAGAAAATGGACTGCACCACAGGCACACATACTATCACTCTATGAAGTAACTAATAGCATTGGATAGACAAATAGACAATACACATCAATGACAAAGGACGAGGACGTGGAGTGAAAAATTACGCCCAATTTGGCCCTCGAAAGAGTCGACAGTCGAATTTCCGAATTCGAAAGCAAGTGTACGGGGGTTTGTTTGATGAACGTACAAATGCCTTGAGGCTCTACATACGAGAAATATGTTACCTTGACTCTTCCTATCACGCTATTTACATTCCTAACTTCCGAACTCTTTCTGACTTTGTTCATTCTTCTGCTTAGTTATCCTCTCTTAAATGCCTCTTGTTCCTTCTACTTAGTTTTTCTCTCTTAAATGCTTCTTCTCGTGGGTAAGTATAGACATTTCATCTGTTTATAGACCTAATCCGCTTCGGTTTTTCATCAAAGGTGAGTTTTGGCTGTTTGAAAGTGGTTGATAGAATTCTGCCTGCCTACAGAATTCTGTCAGATTGAAGTACCTATGTAGGTATATCACCAAAAATCCAACCTGGGATTCCATCGAAGTATCTACAGGGAAGTCAGGTAGGTCTTCAGTAGTAGGTAGTAGATATTAGAGGTTTGGTGTGACATAGTTGTTCACTCCAGC
>NW_007392584.1:0-1352 GCF_000475195.1 Diaphorina citri | reverse complement strand
ATTATTAGTATATTAGTGTTCACTGTACAAGTCATGGGAACTTGGCGATACAAATTGCTTGCAGTAATCTTACTCCAATATACAAAATGTACAGCAACATACCTTGTCCATTACCGCCGCCCAGTCGAATATAATGTAAGAATGCACTTTTATCACAGTTAGCATTCATGCTGGATTTTAGCACAGAGTTTTCATTTTCAGTTGATCCGGACTAATCCAGAGTTTAAGAAATACTGGCCTGTATAAATCAAATGGGTGACAAGAATACAATAATTACTTAAAGTCAATATTTAAGGGTAGTATTTGAGTGGAATTTTTGAATGTATGGCCGCCATACACGCCGTACACGGACGCTACGCCACTGGTGACGTTAAAGAAATTTCAACGGGTTACCTTTCTGGTTGTTCTCGGTGTTGACCCCAGCACTAAATGGGGAAGTATTGGTGTCTCTTCTCGCCCATCTGACGAGAGGCATACTACGGGATGGGCATGCTACGGACACAGGCCACATGCGTCTAATGTAGCAGGTTGTTTCATTGCTACGAAATAAAAATGTAGGGCCGCCATACACGCCGTACATGGACGCTACGCCACTGGTGACGTTAAAGAAACCCCTTGATACTGATGTGTTAACTTAACTCTCAGTGGTAAGATTGGCCATCAGTAAGTCGGGTCTTGGGGTGAAATGTTTGTTATAGCCTCGGTTGCTGCTCTGGCTAAATATCCGAGCTTTCTCACTTTACCATACGAGATTGTTGACCCCGGTGTTAGTAGAAAGCGCAAAGAAACTTTTCTTTACAGTCAATTTCTCACAGTGAAAAGGAAATGGATTAAAAAAAGAACAAAAAACTAGGTACCTAAATAACAACAGAGAACCATGTAAATGTACCTAAAATACCTACTTACATCACCTAGGTACCTGCTATCATAAATCGAAAGTTTTAATAAATATTTAATTTACATACAGTCTAATTTAGTCTAATTTGTGAGAAATTTCAATCCTTATTGAATCGAATTTTCTGATCTCTCGACTCTCAAGTTTCGAGAGAGTGGAGAGTTAATTTATTATGAAGGTGTTTGGTTTAGGATTAAGAATTATTTAAATTTTTATTTGATTGTTCGGTAGGTCTGCCTACCTGATTTGTTTTAGACATGCATGAGCACCTTAACTACCTAATATGTAGGAAACTATCTTCACCTAATCGTTTAGATTATTTTATTATTATAAGTTTTTTAAGGTATTTTATTTTAATTCCATGCCACACAGACTCACAGACAGGGCCGGATTACCCATAAGGCAGAATGGCAGACTGCCACGGGCCCCGCGCTTTTGGGGGCCCCGCGCTTTGAGG
>NW_007392583.1:0-1182 GCF_000475195.1 Diaphorina citri | reverse complement strand
CGTTGACGTTATTTTTGCTGCTTATTGTTATATGAGAGACGCGATGGGAGGGGGCGTTGTGCTTCGAACTGCCAAGTTTCTAAAAGGCTTTTGACAAGATTCTTCGAGCACTGCAAAAAATACTTTCGAGCACTGCAGAAAATATGGTGAAAGTTAACCGAAAGGTGCAAAACAATCTCAAATCACCTCAAAAATCCAGTGAGGGCTATAATAATTTCAAGGGATAACTTCATAGAGGGAAGCAATTTTAAACCAGGAACCAAAATTTTGAATATCAGTTATCATGACCAACCTGTTTATACATACCTATAGGGGAGCAAGTTTGTGGATACCATTCACCATTTGGACGTTATTTTTCATCCTGCTGAGTTTTTTCGGGACGAGAGATTTCTTTCTGATGTTTAAACATTTCATAAGCAGACGTCTTCTCCTCCTCCTCCTCCCTTTCTCATATCTTTCCTCCCCCATTTTCCTCTTCCTCCTATTCCTCTCCTTAGCTATCTCAGCTTATTCTCCCTCTATTTTATCTCTGTGTTTTCTAGCTTCGAGATATCTAGGGTTCTAATTATTCCAATTTCAGAATTTCTTTTAATCTTAAATTTCAGCTTTCGCTCAGAAAGTAGCCCTGTTTTGAGTTTTTTCTTCACATTCTGTATTATGTGCCTAATTCTTTCAAAGAGGGTTTTTTAAAGGCTTCTAAACAAAATTCTCTTACTGGGAGATGTTCCACTCAACCACAAATCATTTTTATTTTCCAAGCAAAGCGAGTTAGTGGGAAAGAAAGCAGTATACCTACAACCTACTTAGTTACAAGGAAGAAAATAGAAAGTAAAAATCCTAATTCCTGATTTAAAAAAAAAAAAAATGCAGAGAAGGATAGAAGCCTCTAGTTTTGACTGGAAATAATCTGTCACCTCAGGATTTCGAACTGGAAACTCTCAATATGAAGCTAGAGCAACCTTAGAGGGCTGATAATTCAACTTCAATATGCTTCTACTTTAGTTCACCACAAATGTATATATGTTTCCGAAATATCCTTTCTTAACTTTCACACTCTTTGTTTACATTCTTCTAGGTCAGGCTTGTCCAACCCGCGGCCCGCGGGCTCATTTTTGCGGCCCGCGAAGGCCCGCCTAAAAAAATGAACGAAAATGAGAAATAACAGTAAATATACTAAATAAA
>NW_007392582.1:0-1182 GCF_000475195.1 Diaphorina citri | reverse complement strand
ACGGGAATGTGATGAAGAAGATGTGGACCCAACAGATGAACAGCTCTCACTATTATGTCTGAAATAGGAAGAAAAAGTATAAGTATAAGTAGTGCTTTATTTAGATTGTCAGCTTCAAACAAGTTGTTCCATTATACAAACAGTTTCAGAGCACCTCTTTAATAGAGAGGAATTAGCATTAGAATATGCAATGTGACTTTTTGAAGTCAAGATAAATCATATCAACTAGATTTAAGTACAGAAGAGTTGTCCATATGGTATGAATATTGCGCCACACATGACATTTTTATATGAGGTGCTACCACTTAATATGGATGAGAGAGACTGATTTCCCCCCCCTGGGCTAGCTATTCTTATTTTGCTATTTTTCAAATAAGTATTAACCCATTAAGTACTAGTGTGACGTATACGTCACACCATCTTGTGAGTTAAAAATTTTTTAATTGGTCTATTTTAAATTTGAAAAAAAAAAAAAATAATAACAATAATAATAATTCCAGTCCTTAATGGGTTAAGGGGAAAAAGCTTACTAATCCTTTAGGTCTTAGGAATCTCACACTACTTTTGGAAGTTGCCTTTTTCAATTATTTTGCAAGTGGGATTTTTTTTTTCTTTCTTGCACTAAATCGTCTGATATTTCATTGTTCATACAAAAATTTGCGCTTCCCTCTAATTGCCTGCTAACATGGTCTGTTTTTTTCCCGATGTGTCTTGGTGTTTCATTTTAGCTACTAAATCCAGTTTGCCTGAAACACCTTCTGTTGTAGAAAAGAAACCTGTTGAAATAAAGCCAGTTGCTCAACAAGTTACAGGTAAGTGAAACATTTGGCTCTCAGATATCCAAATAATTGGAACTTCAAATGTTAAAGCGCACCTAATGGGAAAAACACTGTTTATTATTATTATTATTTTTTTTAAAGCATGAGTTCAGGACGCACTTTTTACATCTACCTACCTACATGATCGTATCAGGAAAGAGATACACAGATTGGTTAGAAAATTTCTGTCCTGCCTGGAATTCGAACCCAGAACCTTATTTTTTTTTTTCATTTTTTCTCTAGGGGTTTGCTAGAACAGCTTTGTTATCTGTGGTCTTTGTGTTTTTTTTTTGCCCATTTAGTTAGGTACTACAGTTTTTTTATTATTATTATTTACCTAGTTATTTATTAAATTTTCTCGTTA
>NW_007392581.1:0-1182 GCF_000475195.1 Diaphorina citri | reverse complement strand
TTAGCTGCACTTCTTTCTCGTTTAAAGCTTTGCTGCTTATAATGTAAGGTGTCTCACGCATTAAAATTAACTTTCGTTTAAGGCATATCCAACCCTTGACTGAAAGGCTGAAACAATTGACTGTAAGGCTTAATTAAAAGCGCGATTGGAACAAATACAACATTTTTTCCCCCAGTGCCAAGGACTCTGATTGTTAGAGTTTCCTCTTACTCTCTTAGCTGCACTTCTTTCTCGTTTAAAGCTTTGCTGCTTATAATGTAAGGTGTCTCACGCATTAAAATTAACTTTCGTTCAAGGCATATCCAAACCTTGACTGTAAGGCTGAAACAATTGACTGTGAGGCTTAATTCAAAGCGCGATTGGAACAAATACAACATTTTTTCCCCCAGTGCCAAGGACTCTGGTTGTTAGAGTTTCTCTCTGTAAATAACTCTCAATAAAAACAAAAGAGCCCAAGCAAGTTTTCTTTTTCAATAGACTTTTTAAAAGTGTGAATTTTTTCAGAGGATCACAATAGCCAGCAATAATTTTTTTACCTTTTCTTCCGGTTTTTGATTCAAGCTATTGAGTTCGACTTCCAGATCCAGTAGATCTACAAAGGGTTTGGACTGTCTAGTGGGTTCCTGACTGGAACATGGCTCTTCCCGTATAGTCCTACGGTTCAGAGTTGTGTATTCGTTACTTGGTGAGATTCTTGTGTTGTGACTTGTCTGGAAAAATCGAGGTTCAAATGTTACATTGAAATGGGGGGTCTTTTCTGACGAAATTCCTGTGCGCGGAGTCCAGTATGTAGGACTATTGCACCCAGAGGTTCAAATAAGAATCTATCATCATCAACTTTTACATCTAGAATATTCTATTACATCTCAATTCGTCCATAGTAAAATTCTTCATAATTTTCGTGGATATTGTCAAGTGCCTGCTTTGCAAATACTATTCATTTCTAATCAATTTATTTTTACACTATACCACAATGCTACCAATGGAGTGTTCGCTCTATTATTCTCACAAGTATGAATGTATTTTCAATCCCAATCATAGCCTCAAAAAAAGCTTGATATACTTAACAGGGAATAGAACTCGGGACCACCAGTGTGCAAGCTAAGTATGTCACCCACTCAGCCACGGAGGTTATTGATAGAAGAATCTTACCATATTAGCTGACAATTCATTCCTGTGCAA
>NW_007392580.1:0-1182 GCF_000475195.1 Diaphorina citri | reverse complement strand
TCAGAACATGCTATCAAATCCAGATAAACATCTAATCTATGCAAGAAATTACTTACAGTTTCAAATTCCGGATCATAATTTTTGAAGTTCACTTTACCAGCATGTACTTGAAGGCGCTGGTGACTAGATGAAGAAGGTTCTGACTCATTTGTCTTTGCCTTTGAGATCAGAGTTCTCAACTTCACTAGGAGATTCTCCCAGTCGCGATTGAAAGTCCTCCGCACTTGGGATTCCAACTCCAAAGCTTCCACGTCATCTTTCTTCAATAATTGTTCCTCGATTCCATCTTGAAGTTCTTCGAATTTCTCATTGGCCGCCTCCACTTCTTGCCTTCTCAGCAGCAGTCTCTCGTAGTCGATGCATTTATCGCTGACGTCTTCTACATAAGTAGCTAGTTTCTCCATGAGAACCGCCCTTCTATGACAGAGCTGCTTTAAAGACATGTTGGGACGTTTCACACCTCGTCGCCACTGTTATATTCTTAAGAACAACAGAATATGGAACCTGTGTTAGTTACCTAGAGTACGAATACCTCGATACGCGCATACCTGGTGAATTTCAGCACTCTGCTGTTTGCTCAATGTTATGATTGCACTTGGTGTATTTTTCATATGACGCATGACGTACAGACTAAGGATCATGGTCCAGAATTGTGAATTCAATATAATTAAAACTCTTTTTCAGAATATGTTACATTTCAAGAAAAGGAACGATGATCATTTTATTGGAGCAAGATACAAAACTGGGAAATCAGAAAGTCACATTCAGAGTATGTGCTGGCCAAAACCAACCCAAATGTATACTACACGGCACGACCCATTTTCAAGAGCATTTAGGTACCCAAGTGCTTGTAGATTAATTTAATGTTGAATTACTAAACCTAGGTAGGTGTATACTATGAACACAATACATTATTAAATAGATAAATATTTACCTTACATAAATATTACTTAAGTACCTATCTCCGCCATTTTACGCGGATGCAATATGCACTAAAACAACAACCAGGTATGCCTAGGATAGGTAGGTATCTACTAATTCAAAAAATTAATGAACTTGAAAAAATTCCAGTACATGTCTCTCTTCGTCTCCTCCCTAAGTGTGACTACGTATAAATACACGGAAAAGTGAACTATTTACATAGACACATTTGACGCAGTGTATATGCGTTTGTAGTCCCCC
>NW_007392579.1:0-1182 GCF_000475195.1 Diaphorina citri | reverse complement strand
ATTATGGAATCATCTTGCTTCCATTAAAACAAGTCACAAGTACTTATTTCAGTATTATCCAATCAAAATGGCCGAGATTTAAACCCTACAACTCTGGGTTGAGAGTCAGTGCCCTTAACCACTCAGCCACAGAGATGGGCATTTACAACTTGCTTCTAAATCCAGCTTAGGAATTGCAGAGAAATCCTATTTGCAGTGTTTATCACTTCATTTACCAGTCCAAGAGGCCAACCACTCACTGTCAGGTCTACCTGACAGGACTGGCCGTAATCGCGAGACTTAGTAGCGCCGGGTCGCGCGATGCCACCTGAAAATCCAAACCTATGGAAATCATAGAGATCTTTCACACTGGAGTCACGCGACTACGCTCCCAATGTTTGGTAGGCCTAATAGTCAGCTCTACATATTATAGTAGCATGGTTGTTACATGTTACATACATGTACAAGTGTCAAAGTGAGGGTATCTTATCGCTATCGCATTATATTGTCTTCTGTTCACTCAGACAAATCCATTTTAGATGCAGAATTACCTCCACCAGCACCGTCCGTCTCCATCTGAAATCAAAACACAATGAGAATTGATTATTTATTTTATTATAGAGGGGACGGCTGAGATTTTTAAACCCTTTTTATAAAACAATTTATGGCCGACCTTACCACTGAGAGTTAACACAGTGTCAAAATTTTCTTTGAAGTCGCCTATTTGATTTACAGATTTACACAGTTCGGTATTTTTTAAACTCTAGAATAACTGAAAACTCCCCGTGGCGTGGTAAGATGGGGCATTAATTGTGTCATATGCTTGTTGTTTTTGTTTCTCACTTAACACACCTTGATAAATTTTATGACTTGACTGTGACTCAATAAACCCCCAACCTCCAGATGTTATACTACAACATCAAGTCAGATGGTGGTACTTACACTTTCACCTAAATTCTCCAAAAACCCAGCGGCCTTTACCTACGTACAAAACGACTTTTAGACTCCTCCTCTTTCTGAACTTCGATACCATGCTCATAAAGTTTGATACCTGGGGTGGGCAAGTGTGGGGACCTTGCTTCTAGACAGGTCTGGAGCTATTGAAAAAAACCTCTCGCAATTTTTTTCTTTCTCTAGGACTTGTTTTTTAATTTCCAGTTTTCCCTGCTACAAAAAAAAAAAAAAAAAATAAAAAATAAAATA
>NW_007392578.1:0-1182 GCF_000475195.1 Diaphorina citri | reverse complement strand
CAATCCGGTTGTAGAGACGTGTAAAGATTGAGTTGGAACTCACTTAGGGAGTTAGGATACAACTCAATGACTGAGTAGCCCCCAAAAAAGAGTACCTTCTAAATCGGTAGCTTCTTCTTCCAACTCGACTATGTCGGACATCAAGTGTGTCTAGAGTCAATCCGGTTGTAGAGATGTGTAAAGAGTGACTTGGATTCGTTTCAGTGAACTACTTAGGCATTGAGTTTAGCCTAAACCAGTTGGCCTCAAAGCGATCACTCTAAAGCTGATTGAGAGGCCAACGACAAACGCCGACCCCATCTGAACATTGGAAAAGACGAAGAAAAAGAATACTCGGTCATTGAGTTAGATCATTACTCCTTATATATTTATAGGGGTTGAAAAGTGAGTTAGAACTGCTGGACTATTTAGTCAATGAGTTAGGTCCTAATTCCCTATAATAATCATTGAGAGTTGAACGAGTTACATGTTTTACGAACCACTCTTTTTTGTGACTACTCCTCACTCAGTGCGTCAGATCTGAACTCCTACAGGTATAGGGGGTTGAATATTGAGTCACATTTAGGGACAACTCTTTTCTGTGGACTACTCAAATCCTGAGTCAAATTCTAACTCCTCTGGAGTTTCCCTGACTGGTCATCTTGGACCTATATGTCCTAAAGTGATAACACTATTTTCAAAGAGTAACCCAGCAAAGTGGAGAGCTGTTGCTCTCGAATTTATTTTGAACCAGACTGACACAAAAATATTATCTGGCCAGCGCCGCTACACTCCTTGTACTTAAAGTGTAGGGGGAGTGAGTTACATGATCTGAACTGATTCATTGACTGAGTCGTTCAGTGAAAAGAGTAGTTCTTCACATATTTACCTCACTCTTCAACTCCCTCAGGTATAGGGAATTTGGATCTGACTCATTGACTAAATAGTTCACTAGAGAGTAGTTCTTTTCAATAACTCACTCACTCTTTACACATCTCTACCCGGCTGCTTGTTAGGCTGTGAATAGTAGGAGACTTTTTTCCTCTCTAAATTCAATCTCCGTGGCCGAGTGGGACACTAGGCTTACCCACCGGAGGTCCCAGGTTCGATTCCCGCCAAAGTCGATGTTTACGGCTCTGTACTTGGCCTCGATACAATTGAGGAGCCATTGGTATAGTGGTCAAGACGCCCGCCTGGTAAACA
>NW_007392577.1:0-1182 GCF_000475195.1 Diaphorina citri | reverse complement strand
TTTTTCCAAAATATCTCGCGGAACCCTTGCCGTCAGCTCGCGGAACCCCTAGGTTCCGCGGAACACCAATTAAGAAACCAATTAAGAGACTCACGGTGAGTTCCAAAATATCTCGCGGAACCCTTGCCGTCAGCTCGCGGAACCCCTAGGTTCCGCGGAACACCAATTAAGAAACCAATTAAGAGACTCACGGTGAGTCTAAGGGTTAGGTGGTAGAGAACGCCTAAGGCGTTAACCTCGCCTAGTGGTTGCCTTCCACTCAAGAGTCTATTATTATTATTATAAAACTTTTAGGAAGGGGTGACACGGAAAACCATGTATACGAACAAAATAGCGGCCTTTTTTTTCAAAATGGCGGCCAAAAAAAGGGTTTTTTTTGAGAATATCTCGTTTCCGATAAAAATTTTCTAATAACAATAAATCAGAAAGTTGTTTGTCTTTTTATTTTCTACATTTTATGCATTTACACTTTTTCTCTAGGATGTACCGTAATCCCGTACGTTATTTGTTGAGATGCAGAACTTTGTCCGTTTCCAGCAAACCACTTGGTGTGATCATTTGTTTTGAACTTTGAAACAGTTGAACATAAGTTGATTCAGATTTAGTTCCAATTATGTAAACTCTATTTGGTTCAAACTGCAGACAAATCTTCATTAGTAATAGTAAGGCTCTACCTTCTTCTGTTTGTTTGTTTTCCGTGTCCTCTTCTTTCTCATCAAATCTTCTTCTATCCCTTCTTCTAACATTTTGACATCAAAGTTGTTTTTAGCTAAATTCCCTTCAGGGATGAGCTATATTCATTTTTTGATTACACCCCTTAACAATGGTTTTGTGTCTTTTGTGCTGATTTTCCGTCTTATATCTTGTCTACAGTGTTGCCTGAGGACATAGGGAATCAAGACAAGACTAGGTTTATCATCTGATAATGAAGGGTCACATCTCATATGTTGAAAATGTTGAAATTCAGTAGAATGAATTCTTTACAGAATGCTGACCCTGCTTTCAAATTTCCCAATGGGTACCTCCATTAGAGACCTGGCCCTATCATTATCATGTTTGCGATGGTGTTCTTATCAGTAGATATTGCTTCATTGCGAGGCTTTGTAACAAAATTCTTTGTTGTGACACTGTCATCAACAATAACCACTAGGCGCAGAATCACTCTGTTTACCATTTTGAGGC
>NW_007392576.1:0-1182 GCF_000475195.1 Diaphorina citri | reverse complement strand
GTGTCTTGGATTCTTGAGAGATGAAATATTGTAATTCCAATTTTTTTTTTGCTTGATTTCATAATCTGATGACAAAGAGGTGCAGCTCAGGTACCTACTTTCCTAGTTATTTCCAAAGACAGTATGTGTTGCAGTTCCCTTTATCAAACCAGTTATTGAAAGTTATACAAGACTGCCAAAGGAATTTTTCAGTCCTATTCGGCCAGGATGAATATTATTCATTGAATAAGGTACATATTCTATTTTATGTCAGTTTGGCGGTACCTACATGAAAGAAGAAAGTAATTGGTAATTTAATTTATTATATTTTAGTGAACTGCACTTTTCTCACTGCATTTCTAAGGTAGATATGAAATCTAATTTTATATCTCAATTATTACCTACCTCAAACTTTTGTTGGCTCCTCCGTATGTTTTTCAAGTAAAGTTTAGTTTCGAGTAGGAGGAAGAAAAGTTCGCTTGAACTTTCCTTCAAATTGTTGAAATTAATTATTATTACTGTTACAAAGTAATTATTACTGTTGCAAAGTAATTATTACTTTACAATAACCTCGTACGGAAAAAACTACCTGGGCACTCGAAAGTTTTCTCATTTGCCAGCCTAGTTACCTTGGAGGGTAGAGCTTCTACCTTGTAAGTAAAAGGTCGCGGGTTCGATTAGAGCCTGTTCTTGACGGACATTATCCTAAACAGAAACCTGATCTGAACCTGATCTTTCTTTTCAGATCTGTTTAGGCTGGCTGTCCTAACAAAATTCTCTCTTCGATTTCGGGACGAACTACCTACAAATTAATTAGGAATTCATTTTAACCTTTTATTTGAAAAGTATTTACCTACTAATGTATACAAGGGTATCCCTCAGGAATCATCAACTCACATACTACATACCTTCAGGAGCGTAGGTGTACCCATCTTGCTATTTTCCTGGTGTCAACCTGTCTCCTAATGAAAGTTCCTATACCCTACATGAATTCCCCTGTGATCTAAAATACATTTTCTCCCTCCTCGCCAACTTTGAAAGACTTCCTCTTTGGAAGGAAAAGTTTTTAATGATTTTATTAAGTTATAAAATAATAACAATATAATTAGAGGCACATGTTCAAGCCCCCAAGTTTTTGACGTTCACGAAATCTTTGTCGAAAGTTTTCCCAACTTTCGCCATGGTAAGGGTTCCCAAGGAGGG
>NW_007392575.1:0-1182 GCF_000475195.1 Diaphorina citri | reverse complement strand
GAGTTTGCTCTGTGTTTTGTGTGTACTTAGTTTCATGATAATTTTCATTTAATTAACAAATGTCCCAGGGTTGGTATACAACATCTGGTACATGGTGATTGAAACTTTCTGTTTTTCTTTCTGTTTCTTTTCTATTTTTCTACTGTTTTCTTCTATTTCGTTATTAATCTTTCTTGTTCACCACCTACATTCTTGGCAAAGTGTTTATTGAAAGTCTGGCAGCAATGTTTTATTTATTGTTTTTCTTGTGGAGCCTGTGGGAGGAGGTCTGGGTGAAAGTTTTAATTTACGATTCAAAGTCTTGGCGTACCCAACTACTCAATCCAACTATTCGCTACTTGGCGACACCTTGCTGGTTCTCAAATGAGTTTTCTCGTCAGCTTTCCAGAAGAATTCATCTGGAGGATCAGGGTCCTCAGTGTCCTCATGTAAAAGGTTAGGTACTAGACGGTTTTGCAGGACAAGTCTAGTTGCCTAGTTCTGTATAAGTATAAGTAGTGCTTTATTTAGACTGTCAGAACAAGTTGTTCCATTATACCAACAGTTCTGTTAGCAGTCGAATATTATCAAGTTTACTTAGAGTTCGATTCCCGCCCAGGGCGATCCTGATCTGGCTTTCTCCTGGGGAACCAATGAAGGTCCATACCAAATTTGGTGCTTTCCTGAATAAATGCAGCTTTTGGCCAAAATTGTGACGTTAGGCCACCCACTATTACTCTCTTCGATTTCGGGACTATAAGACTATGGCAGTTACAGCTCCCTCTGTCAAACCTCCTAGAAATAAAAATGTAGGTACCTAACTGCCTTGTTCGATTTTGATTAAATTTCAGAAAGCATTTCCAACACCTAAATGACATTTATTTATTATTATTATTTTTTCTTTGGTTTGCTTGGCCTTTTGGAAGCTTAATTAATAATGGTCCTTTTTGTGTGATCAGCTCACTGAACAATTACTTTCATTGTGTTTTTATTAGCATTGAAATTAATAATGCTTCATGCTTTCATAATAAAATTATGCCTACCATGCTTTCATAATTATGCCTAGTACACTATCGAAATTTATTCAACAAAAAGTTGTGGTAGAAAAAAACCGATGTTAAAAAAAAGAACGATGTAAAAAATAAATAAAAATGCAACATGAATGGCCTATAAATTATGTTTATCATTGCCATGAGTGCATAA
>NW_007392574.1:0-1183 GCF_000475195.1 Diaphorina citri | reverse complement strand
GAGAAAAATCCAAAAAACAAGTTTTTAAAAAATCACAGACCTTGTGTCAGTGTTTAGTCCATAACTTTTTCATTTAAAAGGAATATTCCTACCAAATTTCAGCTTTCTAGGTGTTGTGGTTCTAGAAATAGAGCGATCAGTGTGTGAACTACTACCAAATTTCAGCTTTCTAGGTGTTGTGGTTCTAGAAATAGAGCGATCAGTGTGTGAACTATGAAATGTGAAATGTGAACTGTGAATGGATCTCGTTCTTATAATATAAGATAGGGTTAGGCTAAATACAAAAAAGAGCTTTTCTTTTCCATGGATGTGACTTCTGCATAGTTACCCTCAAAATAAATATGATATACAGGATGTGCCAGAAAAACACTGACAACAGCTTAGGGTAGGTAGATCTCACCATTTCCAACAAGGTTCTGTGTGTCATTTTCCTAACTTCAGCTTTCTTCTGAGAAAAATCCAAAAAACAAGTTTTTAAAAAATCACAGACCTTGTGTCAGTGTTTAGTCCATAACTTTTTCGCCAGATTTAAGTTATATTTCTCCTACCATAATGGCGGAACCATGATTTCATGTGACACATGAATCTGTCCGCAAAAGGTTAATTGTTAAACTGTTTTTGTTAAAACCACAGGCCAGAGCATAAAATTTTGATCTTAATACACCTAAAGCTGGGTACACACTAAACAATTTATCCATGAGGAAAAACTGTCAGTTTTATCTCAAGGAAAAACTGTGAAGCGCATCCCTACACACTAAACGACCGTGAGATAAACCCAAGATTTAAACTGATGGGAAAATCTGAAGTGATTTATCTGACGACTATCAGGTTTTTTCTGACTACACATACACACTAGAGGCCATTCAGTTTGTTTTTTTATATGAAATTTAAGTAAAAAAAATATGATGAAGTAAACAAACATACATGATTAGACTAATAAAATTAGCAATTACATGTTTTTTTTTGTATTTATTTAATTAAACAATCGTATTTATTTAATTAAATAATTATGTAATAATTTACTTAAATAATCATATTTTTTTACTTAAAAGATTATGTTCTTCTTCTTTTAAAAACATATAGTACCTATAAGGAAATAAAAAAAGAAATTAAAACTCTTTAAAATACACATACATTACATTAAATTTGAGTTGTAATTTTACATAATTAATAATAATAATAA
>NW_007392573.1:0-1183 GCF_000475195.1 Diaphorina citri | reverse complement strand
AAAAAAAAATCAAAATTTCGAATTTCCCGCCAACTTTACACAATCATGAAGGCTTAATGGCTTATCTCAGCCCGGTACATAAACACACCCTCACTCTGAGGAAAATAAAAAGAATGGTTTGTTGCATAGAGCATTCCTGGTATAGTCCTAGGACACAACTGTAACAATTTGGTAGAAAATGACAGTCACCCACCCAGATATTAACCAAAGTCAATGTTGCTTGACTCTTATGTATTTTGGAAATGGTACTCAAGAGATATTAAAAGCATTCACAAGTGAATATTCTATCCTATGTGATTTTTTACACCAAATCAAATGGTGCTACTTTTATTACTACCTATCCAAATTACAGTTGAGAAGTTACCAGTCCAATACTCCCCTGTGTCTACTTTTTTTTTTTACTCCCATTATGTAATAGAAAGTCATGTAACATTCACACCAGATTTTTATTCAAGTGGCTAGTTGGTATACTTACTTACCTAAGCTGTCTTGTGGACCATGTTTAAAGAAGGCCTGTCAAGCTAACAGCCTGTTGGTGAAACCCACCCTTTATTAATTATTACAAACCCACACCTGCCATTATCATAAATCCATGCCTGTGGAGCTTTGGGTATACAGATTAAATTGTATTCAAGCTAGAATGCTCAAAATTTACTACAGCAGAGTTGTGCAGGGTCACTACACAGGCTAGATGAAAGTAGATTCCAAGATCAACAGCTGTGTTCCTAAAAGAAAACTTGGTCCAAAATCTTGGTTTCATTATTGAATGTACAGCCTCCAACTATTTTATTTTCATTCTAGGTAACCTCCTAAATGAAAGGTGAGTATTAGTGAAAAAAATAGAGAAAGTTGAACAGTTGCCCTTTTTTCTTGATATTTTGGTTAAGAAGCATTTTAGGGCATACCTATAGGCTCAAGCCCTTATCACACTGGCTGCATTGGCTCAGCTCTAACAAAGAAGCATTTTAGGGCATATATTCATAGACTAAAAAAGTCTTGTATTGATCTCCTGGATCTATGATTTGACTCAAATGGTGCTACTTTTATTACTACCTATCCAAATTACAGTTGAGAAGTTACCAGTCCAATACTCCCCTGTGTCTACAAAAAAAAAAACTCCCATTATGTAATAGAAAGTCATGTAACATTCACACCAGATTTTTATTCAAGTGGCTAGTTGGTA
>NW_007392572.1:0-1183 GCF_000475195.1 Diaphorina citri | reverse complement strand
AGGTAGGTATTAAAATGCCCTTGTGGTTAGGAATCTCGTACCTAATATGGTTAGGTAGGTATGTAAGAACATAATATATAGGTACCCATTTCAAAACATACTATACCTACCGCCTACCTTCTCATTTTATCTGCTTTACTCCCTTCTTCCTCATCGGAAGAGATTCAAGTGGAAGCCTCATTTGTAGGTGCGATATGATACAGAATTCCGAAGGGCTGGATGATGGAGAATATTTTAGGCAGTATCAGCAAAAGGCATTAGCTATGTAGATAGAGCATTATTTAGGCAGTATCAGCATAAGCATCACAACATCATGGATAACGCTTTAGGCAGCACCAGCGCAGCAAGGGCATTTCTGTTGGTTACCTCCCATTCAGCAGTCCATTATTCAGAAGGACGTTTTCCAGTTTCTGGTTGACCAGGTTATCCAGGGTCTCGGGTTCCAGGAACGTAATCATGGTACAGGAACTGTCACTCCTACACATATCGTTCACGTACACGCTGGAATACATTTTGGTGGAGATGACGATTTCCCGAAGGACCTTATCTTGGGAGTTGAGCTCCTGGATCATCGTTAGAACGGTCGAACTTTTACAAAATAAAACAAAAGATACTTTAAAATGACCCGAATGTATGCCTATGTGGACAAATTAGAAAATTTCGTGTAATCGTGTAAAATTAATCAGGGACTAGCACTGTTCACTTGTTGGGATTTAATGAGATTAAAGTCAAGAGAATAGGAGGGGTTTTAGAAGTTTTGTTGTATTTTGGAACACCGGCGGGATGTATATGCGGAATTGAAACACGCTTCAGACATGCAACCTGGGAGTTGTAGTCAATACAGGAAGAAAGTAACATACAGGATTTGACTCAATCCTTTTCCGTCACACGCGATAGGACGGAGATGAATTGTGAAGTGAAATCAAGAAAATTGAAATTTAGCGTTTCAAAAACTAGAATATCATTTCTGATTTCTTCGTAGAAGCTTAACCCATCCTTTAAGGTGTAGGGGATGTTTGCCTCTGAAATGCCTCTGAGTGAGCATTTTGTGTATGGTTCTAGTTGCTTACCATCATACGTAGATATAATGATGTAGGTAGGTACATACAGAGATGTGCGAACCGCAAAATGCAAAATGGAAAATGCAAAATGCAAAATGTAAAATGTACATTTACATTTTACA
>NW_007392571.1:0-1183 GCF_000475195.1 Diaphorina citri | reverse complement strand
GTCATTCCCGAGTTAAAAATGCCATAGTAACATCATTGGGTAAGTTTTAGTAAGTTCCGACCATTTCCTAGTGAAAAATACCGTAATAACATCATTGGGTAAGTTTTGGTAAGTTCTGATCATTTCCGAGTGAAATACATCATAGTGGGTAACATAATTGGTTAACTTTCATGTAGCTGGTCCTAACCAACTTTGGATATTATGTAGGTATCACCTCATCAGGTAAAACCCGGCATTTTAGGAGAAAAACAGAAAAGGCCAAATACGCCCTTTGTCAATGTCCGTCACAATCTGCACACTTGATGGAGTATATACCACACTTCCTTTCCATGCCACAACTCTCTTTATTATTGACCAAGAAGTTACCAATTGTTTTATCATTATAATAGGCTGGTTGGATATTAGCCTTTTTTAACTCCTGCCCAATCCTTAAACAATTTTCATTTAAATACCGAATTCTCCTCCAGTTTGCCTCTGGACTTCTTGGTACTTTAGCATAGATCAATTCCCATTTTTGATTTTTCAATTTTTTCAATAGGATCGAGTTGATCTCCGATTGTGAATAGCCATTGTTCTTCGCTATCGCATGTATTGTTCCCAATTCTTTAAGGTAATTTTCAATAGGTACTCATCGGGATTGAAAAAAAAGCGATGTTTTTCCTTTCACCTATTGATTTTTTCTATGTAGAATAGATCAATTCCCATTTTTGATTTTTCAATTTTTTCAATAGGATCGAGTTGATCTCCGATTGTGAATAGCCATTGTTCTTCGCTATCGCATGTATTGTTCCCAATTCTTTAAGGTAATTTTCAATAGGTACTCATCGGGATTGAAAAAAAAAGCGATGTTTTTCCTTTCACCTATTGATTTTTTCTATGTAGGGGAACACGGGGCAAAACGACACCCCGCCCTTTTTAGGAGCTAGGAAGTGCTGACCTCTCTTGGATGGACTAGGAACTATTCCTGCAAGTGTTATCTTTGTTTTGATTTGATTCTTAATTCTTATACCTTTTGTTTTCGAAGGGTACGGAGGTTTTTTCGATTTCACGAGTGCATGATGCAATTTTTTAATGATTTTCAAATCACTGTCAGTAATACTATTATTACTATTTTAATAGTTTATTAATATTTTACAATTTATATCGAAGGTAATAGGTCTGAATTGTATAATCAACGAGTGAA
>NW_007392570.1:0-1183 GCF_000475195.1 Diaphorina citri | reverse complement strand
TTTATGGTTGGTTCCTAAAATGTGGTCAGAGAGTTGATTTTAGAACTTGCCTTTTTTTTATTTTTTTTTACTGCTTGATGCATTGAATTTCTAAATAACAGGTGTTACTTTAGGCTCAGCGATTTGACTTTTTGAGTCGTTTTAATGTAGATAACAGGACTATAGACAAATAAGCATGTGAATAGTCAAAATTCTATGTGATTTTTAACGCCGAACTTCCGTGACCGAAAAACACTAAACACTAGGCTTTTAAAGCGGATCTCCCACGTTCAGTTCCCGGTAGATTTTTTATGTTCTGTGCTTGGGACTAAGGGAATGTAATGACATTAATGACTTTCTATTCAAATCACCTTGACTAAGGGAATGTAATGACATTAATGACTTTCTGTTCAAATCACCTTGCCATTTTTGCCTGATTTAAAACTGGCTCAATTCACCTCACGAGGTGCGCCGCCTAATAGTAGCAGCACGAAAACTAGGGAATCACCTTGCCATTTTTGCCTGATTTAAAACTGGCTCAATTCACCCCACGAGGTGCGCCGCCTAATAGTAGCAGCACGAAAACTAGGTAATCACCTTGCCATTTTTGCCTGATTTAAAACTGGCTCAATTCACCCCACGAGGTGCGCCGCCTAATAGTAGCAGCACGAAAACTAGGCTAAGCTAGATTGTTCAATACTTGTCTCTTAAAATAGAAACGCACTACAATCAAGTCTTGTGTGTTTCTATTCTACCTTTAGTTTGACAAAAGTATAAAACGCCTGGAATATGATGTAATTATGCAATGTGCTGTGTAAGCTATCATCGAAAGATCGAAACCCATCGAAAGTTAGGAATAAAATAATGGTTTTTACTTTTACGAATTATGTAATAAGAGGACCATTGAAACTAAGTACAACTTTACAGCCAAGAGGGTGTGAAAAAACATAAGATAAGGAAAGTAAAAAAAGAAAACAGAATTATGTAATAAGAGGACCATTGAAACTAAGTACAACTTTACAGCCAAGAGGGTGTGAAAAAACATAAGATAAGGAAAGTAAAAAAGAAAACAAAAATAATATTGTATAAGATTAGTCAAATTTATTTTGCAATAATTTGTCGATAATAAATTTTCTTTGTGACATTATTCATCTTGAAGTATAAAATAATATAATACCTACCTATACATAAACTTAACTTATAT
>NW_007392569.1:0-1183 GCF_000475195.1 Diaphorina citri | reverse complement strand
TGGGCTTCAAGTTACCGATTCGGTTACCTATCGACTATCGATACGTCCTCACTTGATCGAATTTTGTCGATCTAAAGACTGAATGATGTCGATTGGCAAATGCTGAGTAGGTAACTGCAAATAGTTTACGTCGAGGATTATTTATTTTATTCATTGAAAACAGCAAGATGAAAATTCCCTTTCCTCGTAAAGAATCAAGGTTTGTAGAAACCCTTCAACATCAGATTAATCCAAAGTCTGACACTGTTGACCCGAAAAAGTTAACATTTGGGTCACCCTGTCCTCCTTAGGGAAGAAAAGAACATTAAAGACACCCACGTCAAAAGGAACGAAGAGAGAAAAATAAAGGAGGAGATGAAAACTTTCCAGAAGCGAATTTCAACAAATGACTTCACACTTTTATTATTACTTTCTGTTCTTGAATGGAATATGATCGTAAGCTTCTTGCTGAATGACTGGACGGAATGGGATTTATAGCTTTGAAAAACAGCAATGAAGCAAAAATTCAATGTTGATAAATGACAATTATTAATCTATCAGCGTCAAATAGGTGGAATGAAAATTAATGAAACTACCTATTTGGCATGAAAGACAGCAAAGTGAGATCATAATTGGCATCAAAGCTAAGAAAACAATTACTCAAACTAACTATGCTGAAGGCGAGGCGGTACATGAAAATACATATAGGTATGAGCAAAGACAACCAAAAAATTACAACTTTTAACGAAACTATGAGGAACTCATCATGGAATTTACTCGTAATAGAAGCTCTACTAGATTCATCATGAGATTTGGACACAATGAAAATGTGAGGAAGTTGGCAGAGCACCAAAATTCTTCTACAAAATATTATGATGCTATGTTGGGTGAAAGAGTTCATCTTGATGTACGCAGTAGAAGTTTGCAATATCCATTACAAACATTTCAAGTCTGCTGAGAATTAAATTTAATGCATAGATAAGTTCTACTTTAGCTATACATGTTACGTCATAATTATGAAAAATTATCGATCGGTGCTAAGTACCTATATAGTATCTCATATCAGAATATATGAGCCTTATGTTACCAAGTTTTGTGTAAGATATTGATGGTAATGTTAGTCTCAAAAAGAAAAGTCAAACATAAAAGTAACTCAGTGGAAAACCATATTGGTCTATCTTAAAATTGGCGTAAAAATCTTGAA
>NW_007392568.1:0-1183 GCF_000475195.1 Diaphorina citri | reverse complement strand
AAATCCAAAGTTTCAGCCTTTGGTCCGTGTGTGTGTCTGTCTGTAAACAAAATATCTCGAGAACGGTAAGAGCTAGAGGCTTGAAGTTTGGTATGTAGCTGTCAAATGTGACAAGGATGCGACACGAAACTTTTGGTTAAGACCGGTGGATGGATTGAAATGTCCAATAAAGACTTTCATGAAATGTTTCAATAGAAAATGATGCTAAAATTGGATCAACTTATATGTAGGTAATTAGGTATTTTGTTTTATTTTTTACATGGTTTTACTTAACTTGTTAAAACATATTCCCAACATAATTTTCCAATTGTTGTTTGATTGTTACATTTCTTGTTATTCTCGACAGTACTCCATAGATCACAAGTCATAAGTTCAAATTATAATTAGCTCATTGTAGTAGGAAAGTATTAGGTATGTATATGTTTTTTAGGCAGATATACTACTAACCAACTTAAGATAATATGTTGTTCAGAATATTTTTAAAACAATGATAGTAAATAATAACTACCTACTAGCTATGTACGTAGTTCAAACAGTTATTCGTACCTACTTAGGTATGTATGCCTAGTCTCTATACTGTTAAGTATACCTACGCAATTACATACATACAGGATATAGGTATTACCTACTTTATATCAGGTATTTCCTTATGTAGCATTACTATTATCCAGCAAAGCTAGGGTAAAAGAACACTCAAATAAGCATCATTCAATAGGATAAGGAAAGTCGTGTGATGTTCACACCAGATTTTTTTTTTACAACAATGATAGTAAATAATAACTACCTACTACCTATGTACGTAGTTCAAACAGTTATTTGTACCTACTTAGGTATGTATGCCTAGTCTCTATACTGTTAAGTATACCTACGCAATTACATACATATAGGATATAGGTATTACCTACTTTATATTATTTCCTTATATAGCATTACTATTATCCAGCGTCGCGGCGTCAGATTTTCAAAAGGGAAAGCTATGAATCCAATTACAGGTTGTTCCAAAAGTCCCCAGTCCCCACCCAGTTCTCATAACAACTGAACCGGTTGAACGGATGAAGAAAGTACATTATCGAAGGCTCGCCAGCATTGAAAAGCATCTCGGATATCCTACGACAGTGATTTCCAACTAGTGGCCCGTCAGACCAACAGACCGTTTTTGTGGCCCGCGAAGCTTTTAGGATGG
>NW_007392567.1:0-1183 GCF_000475195.1 Diaphorina citri | reverse complement strand
GAGATAGAATGAGGAAGAAAAAAATAAAAAAGATTGGAAACAGAGCCCTTCTCTAAGGAGATAAAGAGAGAGAGAGAGGGAGATAGAAGGCTATAGAGAGTGAGTGAGAGAGAAAACGCTGAAGAGTGAGTGAGAGGGAGATAGAAGGCTATAGAGAGTGAGTGAGAGAGAAAACGCTGAAGAGTGAGTGAGAAAGAGAACGCTGTAGAGAGTGAGTGAGAGAGAGAGAGAGAGGGAGATAGAAGGCTATAGAGAGTGAGTGAGAGAGAAAACGCTGAAGAGTGAGTGAGAGGGAGATAGAAGGCTATACACTCTATAGAGAGTGAGTGAGAGAGAAAACGCTGAAGAGAGTGAGTGAGAGGGAGATAGAAGGCTATAGAGAGTGAGTGAGAGAGAAAACGCTGAAGAGAGTGAGTGAGAGGGAGATAGAAGGCTATAGAGAGTGAGTGAGAGAGAGAAGGCTGTAGAGAGTGAGAGAGAGAGAGATAGAAGGCTATAGAGAGTGAGTGAGAGAGAAAACGCTGAAGAGAGTGAGTGAAGAGAGAGTGAGTGAGAGGGAGATAGAAGGCTGAAGAGAGTGAGTGAGAGGGAGATAGAAGGCTATAGAGAGTGAGTGAGAGAGAAAACGCTGAAGAGAGTGAGTGAAGAGAGAGTGAGTGAGAGGGAGATAGAAGGCTGAAGAGAGTGAGTGAGAGGGAGATAGAAGGCTATAGAGAGTGAGTGAGAGAGAAAACGCTGAAGAGAGTGAGTGAGAGGGAGGTAGAAGGCTGAAGAGAGTGAGTGAGAGAGAGAAGGCTGTAGAGAGTGAGTGAGAGATAGAAGGCTGAAGAGAGTGAGTGAGAGAGAGAAGGCTGTGGAGAGTGAGTGAGAGAGAGAGGGAGATAGAAGGCTGAAGAGAGTGAGTGAGAGAGAGAAGGCTGTAGAGAGTGAGTGAGAGAGAGAGAGGGAGATAGAAGGCTGAAGAGAGTGAGTGAGAGAGAGAAGGCTGTAGAGAGTGAGTGAGAGAGAGAGGGAGATAGAAGGCTGAAGAGAGTGAGTGAACGAAATGACAGTTTCGTTAATGAAGCTAGGTATAGAGGTACCTACATATAGATAGGTAGGTATAGAGTTAAGAAATACATCAGTAGGAGTACCAGGGCCGTATACAGGATTTTGTCGAGAGGGGGAGGAGGTAATAGAGTCC
>NW_007392566.1:0-1183 GCF_000475195.1 Diaphorina citri | reverse complement strand
TAGAACGAAATGCTACAAAGTACTTTCTTCATCAAGGTCGCACTGCTTGGCTAGTAAAATATAGGTATTTATTTTTTTGGCTTTCACTGGTATCGATGATATAATAGTTTCAGCTTAGCTAATACACGTTCACTTGTTTATATCGTAATTATGGAGTTGTAGTTCTTTGTTTACAGTATTACAGTCGTATGCTAGAATTAATTGATGTTGTACCTACTATAAAACCACGCATGGAGGTTTTTCCAGACAGATATTTTTCAAGGTTAAGAAAGAAAAAGAACAATAAAATAATGAAATAAATAAAATATTATAATGGATAAATTTTGCTGTCCAGGATTAGGAAACTCAGATTTGCAACCGACCTACCTACCGTATGTTTTGCTATTTCCTATCCTAGGCTACACTTCCATTGGCGCATTGGCCATTGATTTCATCGTATGAAAAACTCGGAAGCTATACCTATATTCGCGCGACAAATTCAGATATCTGAATTAATGTAATCACACCTTAATTGTACCTATTACTTCCAAAGTTTTAACTATTAATTTGTTTGCGAAACATTGCATTGCGTCGCAAGACTAGAAATACGTATCTAAGTGGGGCTTTAGCTTTAAGTTTAAACATTATGCAACTTAACTAGATAGGAAGGAACCAGGTTTTATATTGGGGAGAGGTCTTTGGTAGCCTCAGGTAAACAAAGTTTAAACATTATGCAACTTAACTAGATAGGAAGGAACCAGGTTTTATATTGGGGAGAGGTCTTTGGTAGCCTCAGGTAAACATATTATGGTCATTACACTCGACCCGGATATTGAAGTTCGAACTTGGTTGACACATTTTTTTCTTCTTATTTTAACTAAAAAGTCAAGAAAAATATCTCAACATAAAGCGAGAAACTAAGGCATACTCGTGGCATGGCTCACCTATCTACTTTGAATCTACAGTAGGCCTAAGAAAATAATGAAAATTAGGATATTTTAAACATAATCGAATACCTACCTATGGACCAGACCTCTAAGCATATTTATTTCTAAATCCTAATTCAAAACCCACTTCGGTTGAATCTTTGTAAATGTCACCAGATTTCTTTTGTTGTTGGAATTTTGACCTTTCCAAAGAGGTGATCTAAAACCAATGTTTATTACATTGTTGGATTAAAAATAGAAATTAGTGTTAGAAATAT
>NW_007392565.1:0-1183 GCF_000475195.1 Diaphorina citri | reverse complement strand
AAAAAAAAAAAAAAAAAAAATCATCTCGTATCTCCAGTATCGAAGAATATATGTAGGTAGGGACATAATATACAACAGGGTGTTTATAAAGTCTTCCAAAGGGATGGGATTTTAGAAAGAAAAAAAAAGCTTGGATTCTTAGAAAATCAAACACTGAGACACTTATTCCACAATTTTTGGATGATTTTTTTGCGGGTGTCACGGCGCGGTGCGGTGTTTTGTTAAAAGTTGAAATTCTAAGCAGTTCTCGAGAAAAAATCACCGCTGAGAATGACTTCATAAACACCCTGTAAGTATATGAAGATTTCATAGAAGGGATAGAGATTTCAATAATGCCCATCCAGAGAAACGGTATAATAAGGACAATAGCTATACGCTATACGGTATAGGGACTGTATACGGTATAGGCCTATAGGGAGGGTTCTATTAATCAAAGAACCATACAGGTAAGGTCTCAGGTCTATATGAAGAATCAGTAATACCCACTAAGATTTCAATAATGCCCATCCAGAGAAACGGTATAATAAGGACAATAGCTATACGGTATAGGCCTATAGGGAGGGTTCTATTAATCAAAGAACCATACAGGTAAGGTCTCTTACATTAATCTCATTCAAACACACACAATAGATATCAGGACTGGTGAACAGTGTAAGTATATGAAGATTTCATAGAAGGGATAGAGATTTCAATAATGCCCATCCAGAGAAACGGTATAATAAGGACAATAGCTATACGGTATATAGGGACTGTACGATATAGGTATAAGGAGGGTTCTATTAATCAAAGAACCATACAGGTAAGGTCTCTTACATTAATCTCATTTAAACACACACAATAGATATCAGGACTGGTGAACAGGAGGGTGCGGGTTCGATACCCACCGAGGTCAGGAATTTAGCACTCCCTAAATTGAAATTTCCAACAGCTATAGGAAAAGAATGCATTCTCATTCTGATCAGGATTTTTTTTTTCAATATACATATAGCTAAATACCCTTTTTTAGTTTTGATAGAGGGAACTATAGGGACTAAGATCTTGTCGTCCGTCCTAAAAGCTAGGACATGGGTTCCTCCCGAGTCGGATTTTATCCTAAATAGTTATTTTATTATTTGAATGTTCTCATTTATTTTTAAATGGTATTTAACAGATACATCTATGGGCTAACAAAGCAAACATAGAT
>NW_007392564.1:0-1183 GCF_000475195.1 Diaphorina citri | reverse complement strand
AAAGCTAAATCAAAATTTTGAAGGTGTACCTTCAAAATCAAGCCCCCCCAAAAATTTAGGCAAGAACCGCCTATGGATTCCGGTACAAACTGTGGTCAAACAATGAACGAGACAAACAATCAATGAAATTTATTGATGAGCTGCCCAATGTTTGGGTCGCCAAAATGCAAAATGACACAGAATACTACTCAGACAAAAATTGTTACATTAAAGTGAGAATGAAATTAATAGGTATTAATATGAATGAGAATGAAATGAAATTAATAGGTAAATATAGAATCGCTTCCAAAGAGGGTAGAAAAAGCGACTAAATTACTAGAAATCGGAAATATTCCACGGAAAAATTCCTACACTAAGTAAATTCCTATTCCACGAAAATGTCTTACACTGATTAAAATACCAATTCTACACGAAAATTTTCCTAGAACAAAGTAAACAGTTTTACTACACAATCTCGACGCAGGGTAGCCGGAAGGTAAACACTAGTATAAGATTAAAACACATATATGACTGATTTTAACAACACCAACAGAACTGTCTATAAAATACATATTAGTATTTATTTCAATGCATCGAATGAAATGGTGTAGCTGTGTTGAGTACCAACTACTAGTGGTTAAGTGAAAAAAAAAAAAAAAACTTTCCAAAGGATATCCGATTTTTTCTCATATACTTAGGTTCGATTTATCAATAGCATTCATCAGGCTGTTAAAGTTATTGGCTTGTCAAATTAGCATTGATTCAAATGTGTTTTAACTGGCCGATAATTTTAAAAGCCCGATAAAAGCAACTGATAAACCGAACCTTCGTTAAATAATTATTTACGCACAAAAGGAACATCCACAAAAATGAGCATCTCTCTGATGCATACAGAAATTAGGTAGCGTGGTAGCGTACAAGAGTACCTGAGCTCCGTTAAACACTATGAACAACGCAAAAAGTTTCATCAACAGAATAAAAACTGGCCATTTAATTTCTTTTTAATAATATGTACCCTATTACCATGAACGCTTTGGTGAAAGAATGGAAATGCCAGCCTAGTGAGCTTGGAGAGTAGCGCCAGAATTGTTTGAGCTCGAGTCCCCGAGTGTAGGTAGGCACTTTCTACGTACCTTGGAGTCGAGATTTTTGAGCATAAGAACACGAAACAGTTGATAGGCGTGAGGGATATGGCCGGTTTTGT
>NW_007392563.1:6154-11294 GCF_000475195.1 Diaphorina citri | reverse complement strand
GACATTTTTTACGTACAAATTGTTCATTACTTGTAACATTCTTAGAGCCTACTAACCATATTTACGTAAATATGGCATGCGTTGTATAAATATTTACTTAAATATGGATTGTGTTTTGTTTTTCATGCATTTCTCTCGATATTCAAAATAGCAACAATTAATTTCAACAAATTTCTCTTTTCTGGCACGATTTTTTATTTATTTTTTTTTCCGATTCTTCAACAAAAAAATGAAATCCAACTTTACGTAGGTACGACACTATGAAACTAGACGTACTCTTTTGCGGAGAGCTTTGTCGTGTAAAAAAATAGCCCACTCCTAAATAAATTCAGCTCAATAGGTCGATATAGCAGTGTTATGGATATATTTCTTCTGCGTCGGATTTCAGTAATATTTTTTCAGTCCCTACAAGGCCTGTTAAGCAAACAGGCTGTTGAGGCTTTTGACAGGGTACTTGTAAAGGCTTTTAACAGGGCTGTTGATCTAACAGGCTGTTAGGGGGCTAGTAAGGTTGGTGAAAGCCACCCTAGAAGTAATACATGCTGGCTCGTTCCAGTTTGAGTGGAAAGTTAGCACTCTGTATTTGATGTATGCTAAGTTCCGCTGCTGCCTGTGCTGCTTGCTGTGCTGCCTGCGCTTGTACCTGTGCTGAATGCTGCAGCTGCTGCTGAAGTACATCTTGTTCCGACATGGAGCTAGTACTCGGATGTGGCACCAGGGGATTCGGAGCGCTCGTGTTGCCCCCCTGGTTCTGTTGTTGTCCCCCAGTCCCACACACCAGCTTGTGGTTTCGGAACAAATGTTTATTGGTGAACGTGAGGTTGCACTGTTTACACGTGTAGGTCACGTGACCGCCGCCCCCTGGTCCGTTGCCATGGTGATTGTGCGTCTTCATATGTTTGTTCAGATAGCCCTGGAACGGGAACTCTTTGTTACAGTACTGGCATACGAACTTCTTCTCCAGCATGTGTTTCAAATGAACCGTCTTGATGTGAATGTTCATCTGACCGACCCTGGTGAACTTCATGGAGCAGAACTTACAGTTGTACGTCACACCAGAGTGTGCCACCTTCTGGTGCGTACCGAGATGTATCACCTCTGCTGAACAGATGTCACACACCTTCTTCTCTTGCTTCTTGGGTTCTATGTGTTCCTTGATGTGACGGTAGATCATCTTCTTGTGCTTGTGATAGAATCCGCAGATGAAGCAGAGGGCAGCACTCTCGAAGCCGCCATGTTTCCCCGTCAGATGGCGTAGGAGTAGCTCGTAGGTTCTGAACGTGACGTCACAATGTCTACACTTGTAGATGATGGGCCCGAACAGTTCTCTCTCAGACATGGAACTCTCACTCGAGTCAGACTCGTAGCTTGAGAATGCAAAGTCTGACATTTCATCCCCTGTGGTCGCTTTCTCTCGCTTGATCTTCTCCTTCTTCTTTTTCTTCTTCTTCTCCCGCTTCTCCTTCTTCTTCCTCTCGACAGGTGGTTCCTCCTCGACTTCAGGAATATAATCCGTATCTGAATCCTCTACAGTAGATTTCCGTCGTGACGGTTTTCTCTCGCAAGACTTCTCACGATTCTCCTTCTTCACACTCGGAGGACCAACACTCTTCCTGCTCCGGGCTTTCCGCTTGGCTAAGGGTTTATCCTCGAGATCCGAGACAGATTCTCCCATCTCGGCCGGGACAGGTTCCATGGCGCGGTTCTCATAGTTCTTCATGATGACGGCCAGATAGTTCTGTGACTTGGCGGAGGACTTGTTGACCAGGGTGCCCAGGTTCGACTCGAGGACGGTTTTCAAGTTCTGTGTCCGCGCGCTGGCGGGTTTGTTCTGTGGGTTGGATAGGAAGTGACTCCCGAATGTTCCACTGTCAGCATCGCTATCCGAGGCGGCAGGGCGCCTGGTGGTGCGGCTACGGGACTGTCTCCCATCTGACGCGGGGGTATCGCCCAGCGGTTCCGACTTGACAACAATGCTCCCCGTGTTGCCAAACGTTGCGCCCCCGACCTCTACCGGGGAGACACCGTCCTCTTTCTTCACCACGATGTTCGGATTGAATGCCGTGTACTCATCCACATCGGAATTATCATCGTCATCATCATTGTCGCGGTCGCCCAGTGTGGCGACAGGTCGGTGGTTATCTTGTCGCGGGCCAGACGCTGATCTCGAGATGGAAGACTCCCTCGAAATATCATCGGATGATTCCTGAAATATTTATACCAGGGCGTTTGTATTGGTGAAGAATAAAATGTATCATAACTAGAATCACATTAGTTATAGTCAATAAGAGAAATCAAATGCTAAGGAGACAAATCTAAGAACAAGGCCTACTGGGCATTACAAGACATAGCGTTAACGTTTTAAATTCATACAACTAGCATGGTTTGTATTCACAAATCTCATTACAAAAGTTCATACCTGTTCAGGTTCATATAGAAGTTTTCATTACTAAAGTATCTATTATTTATATAATTAAGGGTCCATTAAGATGATAAGAATGGCATACATGATGTATGTATCAGGTATCTCACTAATGACATATTTTATGTACATATCTCACACGGCGAAATCAAATACATGGTCAAAAGTTCAATATTTGCATTCTGATCAAGACCTTTATAGGAAATCTTAGTTTATCTTAACTTGGAGTTTGAAGTAGATCTTCAAAAATGATATTCGAGTATTTTCGGATTTCTTTACATTTTTCATAATCCAAATGATAGACACTATCAATTTATTTTTTATTTTCAGTCATAGTTTTATAAGAATAGACAGTGCTCTATTTAGAAGCCTAGAAGCTTTTAATTCTATCTAATTTGCTTCGTTTCTCTGTTTTTTTCTAGTTATTTTACTATTGGGATATAAAATATCAATAAATAATATCCATTCAAGTTTTACAAGATTATGACACTGGATCATAAGCTTTATTTGTTCAAAAATATTAAGAACTTACAAAAAACAGATTTAACAAAACTAAATTTACAATAACCTAATTTTAAACAAAACTAAATTTACAATAACCAAATTTTAACTTAACAACTTAACAATTACTCATATTAAAGAAAATAACAAAACCTTAATGTTACGAATTTTGGTAAAACAAAGAGAAATTTGAAATTATCTTAGGTCTTAGGGAGCTTTCAACAGTATTAGAGATGTGAAAAGCCCCAGAATCAAGCATTTTCCCTGTTCCATGTTTCAAATGTAAAGGTTAAACCTTTATTCCTAAGTCATGGCACTTACCTCCCCTTCCTTTTCCAACGACTTCAGATAGAAAGCACATTTCGCCATGTGCACCTTGAGCGAAACATTAAAGTTAAATCCATCGCCACACACGCACTTGTACTTTCTCTCCACTCGATGCGTGCGCATGTGCCGACGCAAGTACTCTTTCAGTCCGAACGTTTTGCCGCAAACCTCACAGCGCGGGCGTTCCTCTGGGGTTTCCGTTAGATGCACCGCCTTCACGTGGTTGCGCAACTCCTGCGTACGTCGGAACGGTTTCACGCAGTACTCGCACGTGAAGCGAGGCGGCTCGTGACAGAGCTTGTGCTCCGCGAGGTTCACGACACGCGCCGAGCAGATCTCGCACACTTCCTTCTCGCGGACATAGTCCGTCTGTCCGCCCCCGTGCATCTGCTTAATGTGTAGTGTCAGTGTGGCCCGGGTCGCGAACACCTTGGCACACACGAAGCAGAGGTTACTCTTCTCGGGTTTCTCATTGTGGACTGTTCTCAAATGACCGCACAGACGGACATACTTATCGAACACAGCCTGACAGATGCGACACGTGAAGGCCTCCTCACCAGCAGGCTCTGTCACAGTGGGCTTCTTAGCCATCTCCTTCTGTTCGAGTTTCTTCTCATCATCCTGTATAAGTTCCGTATCGTTCCACCTCGGGGACACGCCCATGGTGAGCAAGGTTCGCTTGACGAGTCTCGTTTTCTCTCGACTCCACACGAGGTCAGTTCGTTCATCCTCGACATCACCCGAAGGCTTCCGACTCAAGGGAATAGGGTTCGCGAACACACCACCGTTGGGTCGTCGGATGAACAGATAGCGCGGTTTCATGCAGGGTTTCATATCGTCTGAATCATCACCCTCATCGTCTTCATCGTCCGAGGAGAATTCGGCGCGCGCATCCAGTTTTAACAGATTGAACTCGGCTTCTTCCTCATCATCATCAATATTAATAATAAAAAATATATGAAGGAACCAGTTTTTACATTATCTTATCTTATATGGAACAAATATGACGGTCTTACTCTGGTTCTCAGGGAGATGACGGCGTCCCCAGATTGTTTCAGAATTATAAGAATATCCATTACAAATGTCAATGTATGAGTTTGGACGAAATTCAATAATTGTTTTCCCTTTTATCTTTATTATGATGAAGAGGTAATGTTATTACATACATAATAAAACACATGTAAGATTTAACAGTTGGTTTTTATTTTCGAATGGCGCAAGTCAAAACTTCGTTCACACATGGTTCCGGACGAGCTTATATACTCCTGAACAAGAGACACAGGGTAAAGGCGTAAAGTCCCCCACGACCTGATAGTTTCTTCCTATTTTCAACACTAGACCTGCTTCTAGTCGGCTCCTCCTCGAGGCTCCGGAATAATTGCTTCCATGCTAAAAGGCGGTCTCCGGCTTTTGCTTCCTGCTAAAAGGGCGGCTACGGCTTTTGCTTCTGCTAAAAGGAAGCTCCGGCTTTTGCTTCCTGCTAAAAGAGAGGCTCCGGCTTTTTGCCTTCTGCTAAAAGAGGCGGCTCCGGGCTTTTGCTTCTGCTAAAAAGAGAGGCTCCGGCTTTTGACTTCTACTAAAAAGGCGGCTCCCGACTTTTGCTTCTGCTTAAAAGGGAGCCTCCGGCTTTTGCTTTCTGCTTAAAAGTTCCGGGGCGACCTTCGGTTTTTGTATGCTTTTGTTCAGGTCCTGCGGCCTTTTCCTCAAGCCGGCCCCTCAAAATTGATAATTAATGCAGACCTTATTTAGCCGACTCATTTCTACTGGTTAGGGACAGCTCCACTTTATGCAAACCTTATTTAGCGACTTATTCTACTGTGAGGGACAGCTCCACTCCTTTTCCGGCATGCTTCGAGTGGATCCTATAGAACTCTTTGGAGAAACCTTCTA
>NW_007392563.1:0-4157 GCF_000475195.1 Diaphorina citri | reverse complement strand
CATTGCTCATGGCGAGGGTTGCTGATGAGAGGTCGCTACAGGGGCGGGGGAGGCGGGCAGGGGGCGGGGCAGGTGGCTCTCCCTCTCTGCTGCTGCTGGAGGGAGGATTCTGCTGTGGGTGGCCTGGCATTTGCTTGCCTGCGGCGGGGTGAGGGGGGAGGCTCAGGAGTAACAGTGCCTGTCTGGTTGGGTAGAAGGTCTCTATTGAGAAGCTCCAGGTTCGGGCAAGTCTTGCGATGGACATTTAACGCACTCTTCGTGTTGAACGCAGCGTTACACGCGGTACATTTGTACGGATGCGGCACCTGTACGTCATTCGAGTGCACGCGTAGGTGACGCTTCAGATATTTCATGAACGGGAAGTCCTTGTTACAATACTGACACACGAACCGTTGTTCCAGCTGATGCTTGAGGTGAACCGCTTTGATATGAATGTTGAGTTCCGCCTTGCGAGTGAAACCTTTACCGCAGAAGGTACAGTCGTAGCAGACACCGGAGTGAGCAGCCTTCTGATGTTGCTGTAGATGAAGTACCTCCGCACAACAGATGTCACATATCTTCATCTCACGCTTCTTGGGTGCCACGTGATCCTTGATATGAAGATAGATCATCTTCTTATGACCATTGAAGTAGCCACAGTAGTAACATACACTGGCCCAGTCATACCCACCATGCTCCTTGGTGTAGTGACGTAACAGGAGATCATGTGACCTGTGCTTGAGAGGACAGTGACGACACTGCCACACCTCCTCCTCCATCTCCTCTTCCTCCTCCACATCCTCCTTATCCGAGGAGGATTCATACAGAGGCACCTCCCCGTCAAAGAACTCATCCGCTTCAAACTTCAAGTTCTCCAAGTCACCATCAAACTCAACAGGTTTATCCGGATCCTCCGCCATCTTGGCTTTCAGTTCTTCTCGTAGTCTCTGCCGCTTCTCATCCTTCTTCTCTTTCTTCTTCCTCTTCTCTTTACGAGGTTTGCGCCCTGTCTCTGTGATCTTGGGTCGGCCTCGCTTACGTTTCCTCTTGCCTCCCGAAGTCTCATGCAGGCTACCATCACTCATCATGTCAGGACTATATTGGTCCTCATCCCCTGACATCGTGTAGGCTTTATCATCCTCACATTCACTCTTCTCTTCTTTCACCTTGACGTGCTCGGCGTTCGCACCACTACCCGCTCCCGTGGCGTCACTATTCACCGGCGTGTTTCTGTTCTTGAACACAATGTCAAAGTAGTTGGACGCCATCTTCCCCGAGTTGGTGAACAGGCCGAGGTTCTTGCCCACGATCTTCGGCAGGTCGCCGAGTGCTTTCGTCACAGACGCAGACCGTGTGGTCGTGTCTTTCCGTCGTCTCGACACGCCTCGGCCTCGGGTGTTTCCGCTCTGTTTACTTTCTTCATCGGTAAAGTTCGGGTTGGGTTCGTAGCTCGTTCGGTTTGTGTCGAGATCACTATCATCGTTCTCGCTGTCGGGCGCAATATCCGGGTAATCACCATCGTCCAAGTCGCTTTCGCTTTTGACGGCCAATGATCTTCTTCTGGCGAGCGACGGGTTGCCTGCGACAGCCTGGGGTCTCGTGTCCTGAAATAGGGTAGTTTTCAAGTGTTTTTAATCAATTTTTAAAAAGTAGCGGCAATTTAGTTTTATCCTTTTCGGAACAGAAGTGAGAAGCATTTAGCACAAGGTTCGTGACGGTCGGGGGGCGATTCCAGAACGGTTAGTAATATTAGAACAGAGTAAGCGAGTTCAGTAGACATTTGGTTTATTATTGTTTCTACAATATATTATTTTCATCAAACGAATTCAATATAAGTCATAAAGGAGCTATGTACAGAAAAGATATCAAAGAGATTTGTACAGGATTTCAAGGAGGACAAGGAACATACAGAAAGGATTTTGAGATTCCATTAAAAGTTTTTCTTTGTAAGTTCCTAAAATTTTAAAAATCTTTAGAAGAATCTTAATTATTTGTAAAGTGCGCTAGCAGGCGGGCAAACGTCAAGAATTCGACTTTTGGCACCCTACCTACAGGACGCTTCTTTCAAAAAAATTCTTTCACTTCATTCGCAGATATCATTGGTGGATTTGGAAAGCAATACATGCAAATAGTATACATGTATCCAAATCTATTAATTTCATAAAGGCAGTATAAAACTTTTTGTTTAACACCATACACTTAGTTCATGAAACAATGAACCAAGTCTCTGCTTTCTCTTTGGTCATATTCTCCAGAATTGTTTCAACGCTTTTCTATCGGGAGGTCGAGAGATCAATTCCAGCCGAGGTCAGGAATTTTGTTGATTTTAGGATTTGACCACAATAATGGCAGTAAGCCTACTTCTGGAGTAAAGGGACTCTTCGGTCCCATTCGAGCAGTATAAATAAGCACTAAGATGTTAAAAAATTGGAAAAACAAAAACAATTGGTTCAAAAGGAAACAGCAAATCTGGAATGAGTCTTTTTATTTTCAAATTTTAAATTATTTTTATACAATTTACATGGGTTAATTTATTTAAAAAAATCTATTTAAAAATAGGTATTTTATACACAATTATACAACGCTACCTTAAACAAAGGATAAATAGGTACTAGAGTTTTAATAGGTTCAATTTCAAAAAATAAAATTTGGCCTAAACAATAAAGATTAATTTTTAGACATTTTTTACGTACAAATTGTTCATTACTTGTAACATTCTTAGAGCCTACTAACCATATTTACGTAAATATGGCATGCGTTGTATAAATATTTACTTAAATATGGATTGTGTTTTGTTTTTCATGCATTTCTCTCGATATTCAAAATAGCAACAATTAATTTCAACAAATTTCTCTTTTCTGGCACGATTTTTTATTTATTTTTTTTTCCGATTCTTCAACAAAAAAATGAAATCCAACTTTACGTAGGTACGACACTATGAAACTAGACGTACTCTTTTGCGGAGAGCTTTGTCGTGTAAAAAAATAGCCCACTCCTAAATAAATTCAGCTCAATAGGTAGATATAGCAGTGTTATGGATATATGTCTTCTACGTTGGATTTCAGTAATATTTTTTCAGTCCCTACAAGGCCTGTTAAGCAAACAGGCTGTTGAGGCTTTTGACAGGGTACTTGTAAAGGCTTTTAACAGGGCTGTTGATCTAACAGGCTGTTAGGGGGCTAGTAAGGTTGGTGAAAGCCACCCTAGAAGTAATACATGCTGGCTCGTTCCAGTTTGAGTGGAAAGTTAGCACTCTGTATTTGATGTATGCTAAGTTCCGCTGCTGCCTGTGCTGCTTGCTGTGCTGCCTGCGCTTGTACCTGTGCTGAATGCTGCAGCTGCTGCTGAAGTACATCTTGTTCCGACATGGAGCTAGTACTCGGATGTGGCACCAGGGGATTCGGAGCGCTCGTGTTGCCCCCCTGGTTCTGTTGTTGTCCCCCAGTCCCACACACCAGCTTGTGGTTTCGGAACAAATGTTTATTGGTGAACGTGAGGTTGCACTGTTTACACGTGTAGGTCACGTGACCGCCGCCCCCTGGTCCGTTGCCATGGTGATTGTGCGTCTTCATATGTTTGTTCAGATAGCCCTGGAACGGGAACTCTTTGTTACAGTACTGGCATACGAACTTCTTCTCCAGCATGTGTTTCAAATGAACCGTCTTGATGTGAATGTTCATCTGACCGACCCTGGTGAACTTCATGGAGCAGAACTTACAGTTGTACGTCACACCAGAGTGTGCCACCTTCTGGTGCGTACCGAGATGTATCACCTCTGCTGAACAGATGTCACACACCTTCTTCTCTTGCTTCTTGGGTTCTATGTGTTCCTTGATGTGACGGTAGATCATCTTCTTGTGCTTGTGATAGAATCCGCAGATGAAGCAGAGGGCAGCACTCTCGAAGCCGCCATGTTTCCCCGTCAGATGGCGTAGGAGTAGCTCGTAGGTTCTGAACGTGACGTCACAATGTCTACACTTGTAGATGATGGGCCCGAACAGTTCTCTCTCAGACATGGAACTCTCACTCGAGTCAGACTCGTAGCTTGAGAATGCAAAGTCTGACATTTCATCCCCTGTGGTCGCTTTCTCTCGCTTGATCTTCTCCTTCTTCTTTTTCTTCTTCTTCTCCCGCTTCTCCTTCTTCTTCCTCTCGACAGGTGGTTCCTCCTCGACCTC
>NW_007392562.1:0-1184 GCF_000475195.1 Diaphorina citri | reverse complement strand
TAAACCGCACGTCAAAAAAAAAAAAAAAAGTGTACCTATACTTAAGTAATTCATCAAATTTACTTTTATGTTTGTTTATTTATTTCATTACATCTTTGCCAAAAATAATTTACAATTAAATACTTACATGAATAAAACGAAGAATGTTTCCGCTACTTGGACTTGCGATTTTGAATCGCGCGTTCAGACCTCTTGGGTTCGGTCTTACCTAATCAGATTACCTGAGTATTCAGCTTAATCCAGCATCAAGCTAAATATCCAGCCAATAGTAGGATTTAACCAAATTTTTAAGATATTCTAATTTGGTGAGCCTCAATCTAACAGCATTTTTTTAGTCCCTCCAACAAATCCTGTTGGGCAATTCAAAAGAGGCATCTGCAGGCTTTTCCTTCAAATTGTTCTAACTTAACAACAATAGAAACTTTACTAGGCATTCTGGGTTTAGAAAAAAAAAGTGAGATGCATGGGTTCGAACCTCAGCTCAGACGTGATATGGTTTCAGTTGAATGATGTAAAAAGGACTGATTTGTTCAATGTACCTACCAACATATCTCTAGCTTCTCATTACATGTTTATAATATAGGTATGTAGGTAACTAATATACTTACGTTCACAGTTAAAATTGCCACCTAAATTACCGATAGACACATTTTGATTCTTTAAATCACTGAGTTGATTAAGTATATCTGATTCGGTGGATTTGAGCTTGACATGGTGTAAGTCCTTTAGAAATGCAAGATCATCTTCTAAAAGATAAGACTTTGACTCAGACATTCTGATTTCACAATAGATTTCCTTGATCCAGAAGTCCACAAGCTGTAGGCATAACCTTTTGCATACACTTTTTTGTAAATTATAAAACTTAGATTGTTCTTTGGTGAAGATGATTTCTCATAACACTATTTTTTCTTCTAAAGTATCTAAAGGCTTTTCTTTTTCAATCTTCTTTTGCTGATTGCTGATTTTTAACCTTTTCCATTCCTTTTTCTTCAAGTTTCGTTAGTTTCGGCTGTTTCGGTATTCGGCTTTCGGCTATTCGGTTTCGGACATTCGGTTTTTTTTTCAAATTCAAAATTTTGAGATGTTGCCAGATTTAACTGTAAACAGATATCGGATTACGACAAGTACCGATCTCCATCCGATCGTGAACAAAATTAGGCTTCACATTTTTGTACTCTTCCCAT
>NW_007392560.1:0-1184 GCF_000475195.1 Diaphorina citri | reverse complement strand
CGTTAATTAAAATTGTGTGTAGATTTCCTTTCAAATGTCTTCTCTCATTAAAACCCCCTATTTTGTGATGAAAAGTTGTTATTTCTCTCGATAAAAAAGTCCTTTTTTGTGATCGGGAATTGATTGGTGAAAGGTGATAGTTTTTGAACTTCCTTAAGTGAGATGAGGTGATAGTTTTTGAACCTGAAAGAGTGAGATTAGATAAGGTGACCAGTGAAGGAAGATCTCTTCATGAAAGAAGACTTTTAATAGCTAAACCTTACGAATTGCGACTATTTCTGATATAGCACTGAAAGAAGGGAAGGATTCTAGCAAAAGGAAATGCGCTGATACTTACGTATCTGGACATTGGACATGTATGTGGTGGTGACGTTGGTAGTTCTCTCAGTCAAGTACATCTACAAGATTTATTTCTCTGTAAGTATATTTGTTTTGGTCAACAACCAACCCTAATAAGCAAGTTCTTTGAGATTTGCACTTATAGGTTCACTCTTTATTTAATGGTACGAGTAATTTATCATTTCAACCTACCTAGTACGAGTAATTCCTGAAGGAAGTACTCATGTCTCAACGGTGTTTTGTGTGACAAATGTTGCCATTCAAGAGTCCTTTTTACACGAAAAACTTTCAGTAAAATAAGGACATTATTGTTGTTCTTGTCTATATCAATGTAGTTTTTACATGAAAGGCCTTCAATACATACAAGAATACTTGGTTCTTGCCTATACCGATCTATAAATCTCTAGTTTTTACACGAAAATCCTTCAATAGACCGTTTGTCTTGCAGTTAAATAATGAATATTCATCAATTGTTCATCTGTTCATCTGAAACTGCATGAATAATGGAGAAGTTATCTAGACATTGTAATCTCGAGATACTTTGGGTCGTTTATTATTGATGTAAATACTTACAGAAGGTCACTTTGATGTAAATACTTGCAAAAGGTCACTTGGTTTTGTTCTTGGTACGGTTGTTGCTGATTTTGCTGATATATCGTTTTCTTAGATAGGATTTTCAATGTTTGTTTCTTTAATGAAATGTTTACTTACTTCATTAAGATGTTTAGAATCCTGTAGGAATAAGATGTTGAGAATCTTTACGAATGTGAATGCCCTAATTGCTCCATCCGTCCTTTGTTTGTTTCAAAGATGTCAGCAATTCACTCATCAAGTCATCACACTTG
>NW_007392559.1:0-1184 GCF_000475195.1 Diaphorina citri | reverse complement strand
AGCAGAAGTTCTTAGTAGGAGTTTGGTCTTAGGAGTGTCTAGATACCCAATATCCTGCAGCGACCAGCAACTGCCAGACTGCCAGACCATGTCATCTCAGGACATGAGTTATGGTTCTTGGGTGCATAAATCTAGAGAACCCTCCTCTTCCCCCCTTGTCTACTAGAACTATCTTGGGGGCAAACAAGCGGATTTGAAACTGAGGAAAAACTTTTTTAAAGACGTTCTTCTGGTCTTGGCAAAACTGTTTAGTTATTTCAGTATCCATTTTAGAATAGAACTCGAACTTCTTCATGACTGTATGATTAGTCATTTGGTAATTTTTATATCTATTTTTACTTGTTTCATAGAGAACCTTGTTTATTCTGCTGAAGTAAGTCTGGAAAGTCCCCTTACTTGGTTGGTGGCTACATCAGGATTAGAGTAATACAGTTTAACAAATAGCATCATTTAATAATAAAAAATGATATATTAAAAAAGCATCAGTTTAAGAGCTACAATATTACATATTTATGGACAGACAACTAAACCTGCTAAACAGATTCAGGAAATTACCAAACCTCTTGACTTGATCAATAAGCGAGATTTGAAACACTGGCAAAACCCGTGCAAGCTCAACGGATTCTATCTGATCTAATTAGCAAAGTTCTAAATAAATCACAGGCAAACTCAGATTCTAACTTCTAACTGATGCTAATGTTCTAAATAAATCACAGGCAAACTCAGATTCTAACTTCTAACTGATGCTAATGTTCTAAATAAATCACAGGCAAACTCAGAATCTAACTTCTAACTGATGCTAATGTTCTAAATAAATCACAGGCAAACGCAGATTCTAACTCATGAACGTCAAAAAGGTGAGAATGCGGAAATGCCAGCAGTGTGATTGAGAACTATCTACATCTGACAACTGACAACCAAAGAATGTTCCATGTAATCCATGTTGTGTAAATCTGCTGAATATTTTAACTCATGGTCTCGACACAATATCAGCAATATCTCATGATGACCACATCAAGTCATCCAGTCTGATGGGCGATGGAATAATGAAAAACCTCAATCATCTCTCATGACGGTAGCAAAATGGAAAACAGAAATTATCCTCTACAATGTTCTAATAATACACCTGACCGAAAAACTTCTAATGAAGTACAAAATTAAAGAAATATGAAAGCCATAAAAAT
>NW_007392558.1:0-1184 GCF_000475195.1 Diaphorina citri | reverse complement strand
GTGCACTGCACTTACATCATTTTTCAAGGGAAAAAGATAAAGGGAGGGAGAAAAAGGGTGAGAAAGGGAAGAGACAGAAGGGAAAGAGGGGGAGAGAAAGCTGGAAAACCACGAAATTGTCACTTGTCAGTCAAAATTAGGAAAGTTCAACAGAGAAGGGAGTCTTTTCGTGATAAATTTTGTCACTTTTACACTTCTTCCTTTCCTTTTTCCTTTCTGCTTCTTCTCCTTCTTCCCAGTCTGTCTACCTATTCTTTTTCTACCAACTCCTTTTTCCTCTCCCTCTAACCCCTCGATTTTTTTTCTCGTCTTCTCTTTACCCTAAGAAGGAGTAACTTCTTCTTCTTCCTTTTTTCCTTCCCTTTTTCTTCTCGTTGTTCTTCTCCTCTTTCATCGTCTTTTTTTTCTTCTTCCTTCTCCTCCCTATAATATTCCTGTTCCTCCCCTTCTTCCTCCTCTTTCCTCCTCCTCTTCTTCTCATTATTATTTAAAAATAAATAAAAACACCCATACTGAAAATAAAATTTTACATCCCTACTCCCTGAGATATTTCTAGGACTAAGTAGATTTTGATGTCAGAGAACGCCTGTGTGCCCTGGTTGTATAGTTTTTATGACCTAGAATAGCATGGAGGTTAATGGTTAACATGAATTGCAGACTGTAGAGTACTGTAGACCTTTGAGGTTTACTGCGGAGATATGTTTTCCATTTGTTTTATGGCAGTTCACTAGAATTTTTGTATGTAGTATTCCAAGTTGAAACCTACAGAGTAGAAGTACACAGTAGATAATGTTTGTACGTTTGATAGTTGTTTCATGTGACCGTACCAATGTACCTATAGGTCAACTAGTGCTAAAGGTTTTATGGGTCGGAGTATTTACCTACACTGCGTCCGGCGACAAACTGACCTCTTACAATCTTACATTGACCAGCCTGAGTCGGGTGGGGAAAAGCCAGCAGCAGGCAATTGGGCAAATAGTCACTTATTCGGATACGAACCCTGCGTATCGTACCTCAACTTCAATGATCCAAGGGAAATTGGTGTATTTAACGTGCTATCCTTTCACATCTATCAGATCATACCCCTCCTCCCTACTTTTCCCTTTGTTAAAATCCCCATATTTCTTGCCTTTAGCTAAAATTTCCCCCTATTTTCCCTCAGTTGAAAATTCCCTCCTATTTTT
>NW_007392557.1:0-1184 GCF_000475195.1 Diaphorina citri | reverse complement strand
TCAAAAGTAAATAAAGAGTATTACATTTTCCATTTCTCTGTTCCACTAAATTGGCAACTTTTTTTCTCGCTCTCTCTCACACTCACTTACTCGCTCACTTACTCACTCATTCACTTACTCTCTCTTTTCCCCAAAAAACCCACTCAGAGGCTGAGATGTAAGGACAAACGGCAAACAGCCCTAAAGAATGGTTAAACTTCTCCAAATCTACGAATATTCGAGTGTGTATGATATTAAGTAGGTACTTGTATTAAGTAGTTGTATTAAGTGAGGAGTAAGTCTCAGCTATTCTCTCCATACAAAATGATTGATCATTATATCTTGAATGGAAGTTTCTATCCCCGCCAGCAGTTCTCAACACAATTCTTGAGAAAAGCAACCTCATAAAATTTCTTTTTCATTACAAATTTTCATCAGTAAATGGTTTCTTAAAATTAAATTGATCCCAAGGGCGAGGTAAACATGGACCTTTGACAAATGGAGTGTGCTTGAAGGCATGAACTGGTCTTTAGACTTTAAATGTTAAAGCTAGGTACTCGATTGTCCTTAAGAGGTAGAGTGCACCCCGTATTTCACAAGCACAAAGCCTAAAAAACTTCGACTCTGCTGGAATTGAACCCGGGGTTTCCGGTGTGCAAGCCTAGTGTGATACCCACTCATCCGTGGAGGTTACTGACGTAGACTTTAATATTTCTTTGCAGAATTTTATGTTATTTGGTCCAGTTAAAACTTGGAATTCACTTCGCTTAGTAACTTGCTGCACATTTTGGGAGCCTCTGACTGACGAAACACTCTGCTGGAATTGAACCCGGGGTTTCCGGTGTGCAAGCCTAGTGTGATACCCACTCATCCGTGGAGGTTACTGACGTAGACTTTAATGTTTCTTTGCAGAATTTTATGTTATTTGGTCCAGTTAAAACTTGGAATTCACTTCGCTTAGTAACTTGCAAACTTGCTGCACATTTTGGGAGCCTCTGACTGACGAAACGGATACGTCATGTAGGTGCTTTCCATTATCAACGGCTATTCATCTATTCAGCTGCCTTAATCTATCTGCAGTTAGTGTATTAGACAGCAGTATCTACATTCTCCCAAGTATCTACATTCTCCCCATCCGTGGCACAAGCTCTGCTTATACGGATGGGTATACCATTTATAAAAAAAATGTATGTTCTGAGTTTTTT
>NW_007392556.1:0-1184 GCF_000475195.1 Diaphorina citri | reverse complement strand
GAATTAACGTCCTAAAGGGGGCAAAGTATTTGACTCAATTTCTACGAATTAATGTAGCCAACGCGTCGGAAACTTAAGTAGGTTGGATTTTGTGTATTTCGTAAGTAAGTCCCATCTGTACAACCCTCACAGATTTTGCCAGAACAAGACATAGACTCCCCCGAACTTCTACGTAAGTATAATACGAAGGGTACAGCATTACCTACGGATATCAGAATAAATCCAGATACCGAACACACAGAGTAAACAGTTCCGAGAAAACTATTTACCTTACATACTCGGGGAGGCAGAAAGCAAACAGAATATAGTTGTGAGAATATGAAACCCCAAACCTTGTACCCAGAGGGAGCTCGAAGTGAATGCCACCGAAAATTTCCATACCCCTCCCCTCTTCCCTATAATTCCCAGTCTGGTTTTATATCCTCGCTATCCCGAATTTTGAAAAACATAAAAGGTGAAATATGAAAATTAAAGTTTATTCGCGTATTAAAAGCAAGTTCCTTGTGTATGTAACTGTAGCTTGCTCATGACAATATTCATGCTGCGAATGATGTTCATGATAAGCTAGACGTGTGGGCTCAGTGTAATACTATTTATCCAGTATTACACTGGCAAAAGATGGTTTGCTTGAAGAGGTTATTTCTTCTGAGGAAAAGGAAATAGAAATACAATTAACACTTGAAATTGGTTTTAGCTTCCAGATGTTGTAGCCTTTAGAATTGTTTAAAATTGACTCTTGGAAGATCAAGAGCAAGATTGAAATTTCGTGTTCAAAACACTTCGCCACTGGTGCTCTTCTGTTTGTGATGATAATACCTACTAGTAATATAAAATAATTACAAATCCCCCCTCCCACCGCACCATATACCTTCCCTCTCCTCTCTCCTCCGCCCTTGTTGAAAATTACCAAAATTCCGTCTAGGACGGCATAATAGAAGGACCCGTTCGTATTAAGAGCAGTTTTCTACGAAAAACCCCATCAACTTCCTAAGTTTCCCCATGTGTGTGTTATGGAGGTGTGGGGTGTGGGATGTGTAGGGGGGTGTCTTCCATTATTGACGGAATGAAGGAGGCTTACTACCTGGACATCCAAGTTTGGACTCGACAATAATTTGTCCTTTGTTTGTCTGTCTGTTTGTAACGCCATAACTCTCGAACGGTTGGTTCCATCGATTATGGTGTTC
>NW_007392555.1:0-1184 GCF_000475195.1 Diaphorina citri | reverse complement strand
GTTACTAACAGCAGCAACAAGAGTAACAGCATGAAAGCTAAAACCAGACGAGAAGTACTAGAACCACATTAAAGTTTCCTCGACAACCTAAATCTGGAACACTTATAGGTACTGTCTATCCGTATGTTTGTCTGGTCTGTCGGTCAGACTGTCAGATGACACGTCGGATACCTACATAACTTGACACCTTTCTTTACCTTACCGACTGGAAAATGGAATGGCTCAAACTAAAATCCTTACCTAGATTGCTGAAAAGCAATAGAATGATATAGATAATTACATCGGTTCTTTCCAATTCGTCCTTTTCAAGACAAAGCGACCACGACATTCGTTTTTGTTAATCAGATCTTCTGTCATTAAACACATATCAGAGGAAAGCTTGGAGGATTGCGGTACAAATAGGAATGTTCCAGATTTGTGGTTAACATACACTTGTGTCTTGTATGCCCGCATCTATATCCAGCAAGCAACAAGTACAAAATGTAGTTTTGGCATATCCAGCAACAAGTACAAAATGTAGTTTTGGCATATCCAGCAACAAGTTCAAAATGTAGTTTTGGCATATCCAGCAACAAGTACAAAATGTAGTTTTGGCATATCCAGCAACAAGTACAAAATTTGAGTCTCACCTCCTAATACTGACAGATGTTGGAAATTTGAGCTTCGTTTAATTAATTTTTCGTTATCCGTATTTCGTTCAAGTCTATGTTTCCTCTTACTTGTGCTTTTTTGAAAATTTAAATCGTCCCGTTCTGTGGAAACTCTATTGAAGATCTGTCTCTTCTTGGTGAGAGAGGTTGTGAGGCGTTTCTCCAGTTACCCCCGCGTCTATAATCTCATATGACAGTCACACTTTACCCCTGAATGCTTCTCTGAGAAAAGATTGGTTAGGGGTTGATTTTATTCGTTTTTTTAGTGTTTAAAGCCTAATATATTCAACAATACAACTAGTCTCCAGTCTGCAATACTATCTGCCAACCAACTTGTCAGAGAAAAGAGCGTAAACAAACAAACAATAGAAAATAAATATCTTCTTATCTAAATAAGCCTCACTGAAGTTGAGAATTGAAACATATGATTTTTCATTTCCTATCGGCTCGAACTCGTAATCTCATTTTGTGATAAGCGTGAGAGTGACCCACAAAAACATTGGATGTTGAAAAAGAAAACTCAAAATGAGATTT
>NW_007392554.1:0-1184 GCF_000475195.1 Diaphorina citri | reverse complement strand
ATTTTTAGGTCCCTCCCTATCCATATCCATCTATCTTTTTTTTTTTCTTTTTTTTTTTTGTGGAGTAAAAAGCGAGTAGGGCCGAGTCGTTCTTAAAACAGACCCACTGGTCATTTTCCGGAAATTCAGTATTCTAACTTCTAAGGAAATGTGCGATATGGGGGAAAACCCCTTGTGTAATGAGTAAAAGACCATACAGACTTTCGTTCTAGCATGATTGGAAGTTCCAGAAATCCGGCCTGACTCAGCCAAGGAGGCATGCATGGTGTTCGCCCTATATAGGGTCCGGGTTCTATTCTGGCAATCGGCAAAAAATGTCTTTTATTTGGGACTCGTGTGGTATGTGTCGTAGCATGCCCATACCTTAGCACTTATGTCCCTCATCAGATGGACCAGAAAAGATAATATGTAGGTATTTACTTCTCATTTAAGTAGATGCTTAGTGAATACGAGAACACCGGAAAGTAACCCATTGAAAGTTAAAATAAACAACGAATCTTTGGCCCCGAAAAACGGCCGAATCGTACATTTCTGGAAACCTCTTACTTAAAATACATAACTTGTCACAAATTCTGATCGCCATGGGCCGAAATTTTATCATTCTTATTCCATATTTTATTCAATTCTATTCTATTCTATTACATTCTATTCTTGTTGACAGGTCCCGGTGAATGGGCAACGCTCGCGTAGGAACGCAGAAGGAGACGCGAGATGGACGCTGGGAAGCGGAAATATGACAAACCCCCCAACCCGAGGGCCACATGCAACATCCTCTCGGCTCTCACCTTCAGGTAAACCATGGGTTCGAACTCCGGGGAAGGACGAAAAAAAAAATCTATCAACTCTAAAGGTAGAAACAGCCTTTAGCCATTTGCTATAATCGGGCAGAAGTCTATTAAGTAAATGAGGTATTTTTTTACAAACAATGTGGGTTCTAGACAGTCTAGTTAGCGGGTTCGATTTCCGCCCGAGGCGGATTTTATTTTATACAGATAAAGTTTGTCCTTGGAACGGCTGGCTGCTGGCTTTCTCCTATCCTGTCTTCCTTCTCTCTTCGCTTTCGGAACGATAAGACCTTAGCAGTTAGGTCCCCAATGTAACCTCTTTTTTTCCAAGTGAGTTCTAATATTTATTAAATTGATTAAATTTGCATTTTAGGAAGTTATGTCTGCATGTTCGTTCAA
>NW_007392553.1:0-1184 GCF_000475195.1 Diaphorina citri | reverse complement strand
AGCAAATTTAGTTTGCTGCGTTTGGGATTTTTTTTTATTTTTTTTTTATATAGGTAGTGTTGGGTTCCTTGTTAGTTTTTAGTTTTTACTGCCTATTTCCACGCCAAAGTTGGAAATTTTCACCTCTTGATTCCAATTTTTAGGAGATTTCGAGAAAAAAGTAAGAAAGAAATGCGGTCCGACGAAATCAAAACTTGGTTTGAACTTTCAAATTCCCTTAATAATTATTGTCCACACTGGCAACTTATACCTACATGGGTGGGTTTGAAACGTCGTACAACTTTATCGTTAGATATTTCCAACAAAGGTGCTAAAGGTCATCGATATCCAGATATGGACCTGGGTCTTCAATCAGCTATCTAAAGGTAAAAACATACTACTACCAGGTCTCTCAGCTCCCATGGCGTAGTGGTCACTGCGCTCGCCTTGCACGCGGGAGACCCGGGTTCGATTCCCGGCGGGGTCAAGAAATTCGTATCATGCAAATGATTGATACCGTGACTGGCTGTTGCGGGGCCCACTCAGCCTCGTGAGGAAAATATTTCCTTATCCTATAGGAAGGAAAGTAATGTAATCGGGTCAAATTTTCGATGGTCAGTTTTTAGTGCCAAAACACGTTTTGAGGTTCCCAGAGCTTAAATCCAAAGTTTCAGCCATTGGTCCGTGTGTCTATCCTTCTGTCTGTCTGTCTGTCTGTAAACAAAATATCTCGAGAACGGTAAGAGCTAGAGACTTGAAATTTGGTGTGTAGATTTCAAATGTGACAAGGATGCGACACGAAACTTTTGGTTAAGATCGGCGCAACAGTTGGTGGAATTTTACCGCTTTTTGGCGGTTTTCTGTGTAATTCACAAAATATCGGGAATGGTATGAGCTAGAGACTTGAAATTTGGTATGTAGTTCACAAATGTGACAAGGATGTAACACAAAACGTTTAGTTGAGATAGGTACTACGGTCGGCGGTATTTTGACCTCTTTTTGGCGGTTTTCGACCGTTCTTTGGCGATTTTCAGCTATACCGAATATACGGTTAGAGATATTGTAAATGTTAGGTTAGGAGAACACCCAAATAAGCATCATTCAATAGGATAAGAAAAGTCGTGTGATGTTCACACCAGATTTTTTTATCGTTCTGTTCTGACTTGGAAACTTTGTGGCAGACTCGTGTGCCATTAAGGATGTTG
>NW_007392552.1:0-1184 GCF_000475195.1 Diaphorina citri | reverse complement strand
TTGTGGAGGTCTGACGATATCATCCACGCGAGGCAGTTGCTCATAAGCCAGTGGATGGTTCAGTTGATCCAAGGCCGTCACCGAGATTTTCTCCCTCATGTGTGTCATCCACTCGTTTACCTCATCCTCCATTGCTTTCACCGCGCGCCGCTTTTCAATCGCCATTTGGAAGAATTCGGTTTGTCTCTGCTTTTGTAGGTACTCCACAAGGCAAAAGTCTGGCTCGGTTTTCCCTGGTTTACCTATAAAATACCCACTTTCTTCCAGATTTTGTCAACAACTGTCAATTATTTATTTTGATTCCAGTCACGGCAAAGGTCAGGAACCTTCATGACTATGAGTCCCGGATCATCCATGGAACTATTCCAGTTCCATCAGGGATTGACACCGCTAACAATGTGCGCTATTTCTCCCAAATACTCCTCAGTAAGTTGCACTTTTTCGATTACATCTATTATCCTCTTTGTACTCGTATATCCTTTTTTATGGTTCAACGTCACTGTATAACGGGTACACCTACTGATAGATAGTTTATGGGTTATAAGGACTAGATAGGTAATGTAGGAATCTATTAGGGGGTTTATTCTCTCCATTCGGAGACAAGCTACCCGCCTATTCACAATAACCTCACCCAGCCTAAATGCCGTGAAAAGCCAGCAACCACGTGCAACTTTGCTTAACTTCAGAGAACCATTGAGAAATGCAGAAATGGTGAATTCAACTTGCTTTCGCCGCGCCGCTAACGCTGCGCCGCTTTGATCTGGCGCACTACCGTGCTCTCAGATTCGTGTTAGCGATCGTAATGGTAGATTGGTACATAAATTTCCTGTTCGACATTTTCAGCCCTCCTCAAAGATGTCCCCAAGTCCCCGTACGAAATGCTCCCGTTTCCCGAGAAAGATTCCGCCCGAATGGCTATGTACGCTTCCTTGGATTTCAAAGGACTCTACACAGCCCTCGTTCAGTTGTTAGATATAGCCCCCATCATTCAGTTTGGACACAGGGGTACGTATTTACGTCTATTCATTTTATTGCATGTGCCGAGTAAGGCGATAAGAGCTTGAGGTCCGAAATCCCTACGTTCTAGAACCCTAGAACTCTAGGCTAATGTAAAACATCACATACTAGGTATATCATGTACATACGAGTTAGAAACAGAGGTATACCACCTAACTAACTTTGTA
>NW_007392551.1:0-1184 GCF_000475195.1 Diaphorina citri | reverse complement strand
TTAGAAACAACATCAGATACATCCCTCTATGTAACTGAAAATATAAACACTAACATTTTTCTTTCTTTTTCCTGTGTATTTTAATTTTTTCTGTTATGGATTTCTTTTCTGGAGTATGAAGACAAGACGCTCGCCTGATAAATAGAAGGACATGGGATCAAACCCAGGTGAAGTATGAAATTTTATCTTCAACATTGTTTGTTTCCTTCTGGGATAGAGGCACCCTTTAGTCTTCCCATTTTCTTATTCGAGCAGTATAAATAAAGACGGCTTATTATTTGAAACAGTCCTATTTAAACAGTATGAATAAGCAACATTATGTCAGCTCCCATGGCGTAGTGGTCACTGCACTCGCCTTGCACGCGGGAGACCCGGGTTCAATTCCCGGCGGGGTCAAGAAATTTGTATCATCCAAATGATTGATTCCGTGACTGGCTGTTGCGGGGCCCACTCAGCCTCGTGAGGAAAATGAGTAGCTATGACATATAAATACGCATAGCGACCGTGGTAATGTCTTCCTTCTGCCAGCTCTCCGGTCCTCCAGATTCCTCCAGCAGATGTTCCAACCTCTGTGCTGGGTCCTCCACCTGCTCACTGGAGATTGTACTGTCTGTACCTCCAACCTCCACTCCCTCGTCCTCCCACACATGATCTCCACCTCCCTCCTGAAGATTACAAATAGATAAAGGAATGGCTAAGAGGCAGAGCGGACCAAGGCCAAACAAAGCATTTTGAGATAAATGGAGTCAAAGTTTAGGACTAGTCAAAGTTAACTAGGTTTGGATAAGTCCTTCTATGGGGACAGACAGACAGACCGACCGACCGACCGACTGACAGACACCGAAGCGAATACAATAGTCCGTCCCTTATACCTTTTTATTACTATTGTAATAATAAAGGAAGGACGGACTAAAAGTGGAGATAGCCATTTTGATTTTGCTCTCGTTTCAAAACAACACTAAAGTGAAGTTCGCAACCAATATAAAAAGTAGATCTTTTCGCGCTCTTTCCAACGATATATGTAGATAACTCAGAAAGTCGATTTTTGGACTTAATTCCACTCTGCCTTTTACCCATTCCAATATGCTCTTCAAAGGAGTTTAAAGTCACTGCATAACTGTTAAAGTTTTTAGTGACCGGGGTTTTACGCTCCATTCGGTGACAAGCTACCCCCCCCCCCCCCC
>NW_007392550.1:0-1184 GCF_000475195.1 Diaphorina citri | reverse complement strand
CTGCCCGACTAGGTTGACCACTGCCTGGGTACCGGCAGGTAGACCAGATTTGTCCAGAGTGTCCTGAATAGAATAAAACAGTCAGCTAAGGATAGAACTCATTGAGAAAAAAATACCAATTTTGGCATAAAACAGTCAGCTAAAGATAGAAAGAACTCCTTGTGAAAATGTTGCCAATTTTGGCAGATTAAAAAAAATATATATATAACAAAAGATTCTCATTGTTTACTAATGCAAAGAAATTGATCAGTAGGTCATTTTCCTCAGAAAAAAGTAAGGTTTGTAATTGTAGAGCAGGTGTGGAAGCTATGAACTAAAAAAAGTTTTTTTCTTCCCATTGTTGGTTATTATTTCATAGCAATGGAACAACTGCTCATGCTAGAAATCGAGTGATATTCAAGACTTTTCCAAGATTTTTTTCCCACCTCTATAGCTAAGGGCCAGTCTACTGCTCATGTATTCTGTGTTGTAGCATGTCTATCCTGTAGTATGTCTCTCATCAAATGGGTGCTATTGATATGAGACACAATACTTCACATTTATATGCTGGATCAACACAAGAACACCAGAAAATAACCTGGTGAAAAATGTACAATAGAAATATGGGCACTTTCACATTTATATGCTGGATCAACACAAGAACACCAGAAAATAACCTGGTGAAAAATGTACAATAGAAATATGGGCACTTTTTTTTTTAACTCTAGCTAGGAATTGAACCCAGGACGTTCTGGATGGCAAGCAATCATGAAATGTCTGATGTAAATTCTTACCCAAGTCACAGTGTTGGGTCCTGGCTTTCTAGACACAATATTCACTACATATCCTTTCTGTCGGAGATAGAACTGGAGGGCTCTACCGATGAACCCTGTTCCTCCAGCTAGAATCATAAATCATAGAAATGTAACTTTAATTAAATATGTAAAATTGAACAGAAAGGAAAAAAAAACTGACTTTCAGAAAACAAGGAAAATGGGTACTTCCCCTAGGTACATTAGGGCTTTTTCATAAAACTTTTCTGCATAGAAAAGGTACAGAAAGTGCCCAGGAGAGAAAGAAAACTGAATTCTTTTTAGATCCATTCATCCAAAAAATAAAACAAGTAGGTAGGTAGGTAGGATAGAAGTTTAGAATTTAGATCTTACTTATTAAAACAGATCCCTTTTCACAATTTGACTCCATTG
>NW_007392549.1:0-1184 GCF_000475195.1 Diaphorina citri | reverse complement strand
TGACAAGAACTACATGTAGACTTGACGAGAGGTCCTGAGTAGTACAAACTTGATATTGTCAGAGGCTTTTCTTTATGCTGACAAAGTTCTTTCTTCCTCATGCACTCAGTTCTCTTTTCATCATTTTGCTTCTTTAGTTTCCATTCCAAATTTCTAGCAAAGGATGCTAGTTGTATATTCAACGGGTTCGAGGAGCTGATCTCCATTCTTCTCTTTCATAAATGTCGCACTTTTCTCTTTAATGTAATAGATGTAATAGGTGAATAGATTACTCTTTTTATTAGGTATTAGGTACCCAAAGTAAAGAGCCACTCAGCACTTTCCGTTTCTACTTTCCGTTTCAAACTTCTTGGATTTTAAAATTTTAAATTTTCGCGGTCGCGAAAGGATGCTAGTTGTATATTCAACGGGTTCGAGGAGCTGATCTCCATTCTTCTCTTTCATAAATGTCGCACTTTTCTCTTTAATGTACATGTACTCAATAGATGTAATAGGTGAATAGATTACTCTTTAAATTACCCAAAGTGAAGAGCCACTCAGCACTCAGCCACTGTGTTGCACTTTGCCACTTTCCGTTTCAAACTTCTTGGATTTTAAAATTTTAAATTTTCGCGCTCATCCTTATCTCTTGAGCAGGGCTGCCAAATCCAACAAATTGAGCATTGTTGCCAATCCGAATTTCTTCTATCAGAACTACGCACATTGCATAATCTAATTTAAATACCAGACGTTCATACAAAAAAAAAAATCCATATTGGTCCGACGAACGGGCGTCCGTCCAATGCTAATGTGTACGCTACCTACACTAGTCACTAGGGCGGATTTTATCCTTTTTTTATAATGTTCGTTCTTGGAACAGTTAACTTTCTCCTATGAGCTTTTGAAAAGGACAAAAGTCTAAGAGTTAAATCAATCCCAAAAATAAGTTGCCCACAATAGGTCTGTTTTTCATTCCGACGTGGGTGCGATGCGAACCTGACGCGTGTTTTTCATTCCACTTCCCCTACTTTAGCGTCAACGCTGCGTCTTAAATCCCTGATGCGAGTCTCGAGTAGCTTCAGGTTCCGCCATATTATAATTGTATTGAGGGAAATGAAAAAAATGTGTCGTAATTTCTCCACTAGATGTCGTCATGTTTGTTGAATTTCCACATTTTACCCCCACTCCTGACGCAGAGTGAACGC
>NW_007392548.1:0-1184 GCF_000475195.1 Diaphorina citri | reverse complement strand
TGCTTCATTCCGTTTCCATTCAAGCAGTGGTCAATTTTTCAGAGGTGTGGTACCTGAATGAAATGAAAAAGTGGAACATCTTACCTTTACTTCAAGACTTCACAGAGTAGTATAAACACTGCTTATTATCATAATACAATTTTATTGTTTACTAGTTTACTAGGAAGCTTATAATGAGGACGTCTCATTAAAAAACTTTCACTGGAGAAACTTTCCTCCGAGTCAAATTTCTCGAGAAATTTAATAAATTTTAACCTCTAGAAAGCGTGTGTACAGGCAAGATGAAAGAACGTTCTTATCATTTTTCCATATCTAAATTTTTCATCCGTTTTCTTTTTTGTGTGTCAAGAAGTTTTCCGGTTTTTAATTAGACGTCAAGGCATCCGACCCTTGGCAAAAAACAGCTTTCGCAAACTTTTCCTTTGCTCTTCCATCTTCAGCGTTTGATCTTATCAAAGCTTTCGATGCTCTTGTCAGAATATACAAGTGGCGCCCTTTGTATATTTCAATCAGGAGAAAATATCTTGGATTTTTCTTCCAATGTTCTTCACGTAGGAGAATTGAAGCAGGCACGAAGAAGAATTCAGGGATGCATTAGGTATAACGCCATTATTTTCCAAGGTACCAAACCTCGAAGATTTTTGAAGACGGCCTTGTGGAGATCTTTGCAGGAAGAATGAAGAGCTCGAGGACGTCAAACTTTAAGGATATCTGATTTTACTTTATGTGACAATAAACTCTGTGATTTTTATCAACAACAAACGAAAGGCAATAAATAAGGGGTTTTTGGCTACCCCAACAAGGCTTGTCCTTCAGGAACCGTTAATTCATGTTCAATGAATTGTTTATCTGGAGTGTTATCTGGGTAAGGTTCAATTCATCCCAAACTATCCTTTCCCCGATACAAACTATCTGAGCACGACCCTGGCTCTTTCTTTTGTGAAGAAATCTGGAGGTGGTGCTCCGAGGTATGCAGATATTTTTCAAGATTGACATGGCAGGTCCAGGATGGTATCTCGACTTTAACCATAACGAACCTGTCTTAAAAGATTACGCAAACACCAATAAAGTCAGAAATAATAGAATCACAAATACCCAATTCACAAAAATGATAGCACAACCACGACAATAACCGAGTAACAGTAGGTATATAAACTTTTCTTCTGGTGTGACTCACACATAGG
>NW_007392547.1:0-1185 GCF_000475195.1 Diaphorina citri | reverse complement strand
TTTGAACTTTTAATAAACATCAACAAAAAATTTAAATGGACACTCCTCGGATCAGCTGTTCGCAAATCGGCTTCACTTCTTGTTCTTGCCGATGTGAAATTCCACTCTCGTTCGACCTCCTTGGTTTAAGGTCACTACCCCATTGCTCGACAGGTGCTGCTACGTGCGGGATTTTTGAGAAGCTTCTCATTTATTTTGTTTTTCTTTGCGTTTCTCCCTCTCCACTTCTGATTTCTGCAGTTCTGTGAATTTTTGGTTTTTTTTTTGGTGAATAAAAATTTGATTTTCCACTTTTCTTCAGGTTTTTATCTGTCTTTCTATTAGAACGTTCATCTAACTCCTGGAATACCACGTCTGAAGTTTCCACAAGGAAAGGGAACTAGGGAGAAGGAGTTGTTTAGGTAAGAACTTTGAAGTCAGATTTGCTCCAGATTGCAAACGTGAAAGTTACGTCTGGTCTTGTGAAATCCTTCTGTAATCAGTTTCATTTCCTCTCTAGCTTGACTATCAGGCACTTCCTTTTAATCAGAAACTTCGTAGGTGTTTTGCAATCAAATAAGATTCATTTCGTTGAAGCTGTATTCCATGTTCAACACTCAAGTTGGTTTCCGTTCAGTTTGTGAGACCAAAACTTGCATAGTCTGTTTAGTTGCACCAAACGTTGAAAATTTTCTGAAATTGTTTTTGGTGAGTAAACTACTTCAATTTGGCCTGATAATGCAAACGTGAAAGTTACGTCTGGTCTTGTGAAATCCTTCTGTAATCAGTTTCATTTCCTCTCTAGCTTGACTATCAGGCACTTCCTTCTAATCAGAAACTTCGTAGGTGTTTTGCAATCAAATAAGATTCATTTAGTTGAAGCTGTATGTTCAACACTCAAGTTGGTTTCCGTTCAGTTTGTGAGACCAAAACTTGCATAAAGTCTGTTTAGTTGCACCAAACGTTGAAAATTTTCTGAAATTGTTTTTTTTGGTGAGTAAACTACTTAAACTTGGCCTGATAGTCTGCTGTGCACTATTGGTTCATTTGGCTGTAAGTAACTGTAGGTATCTAAACTCACTTGCACTTGTTACGAGTCAGAGAACACTCTCTGACTCGTAAAACTCAAGTAATGTCTGATGCCAGACATTGAAAATAAAAGGTACTTGTGCAGAAGTCACGTCCGTGGAATATTGCTACCAAAGG
>NW_007392546.1:0-1185 GCF_000475195.1 Diaphorina citri | reverse complement strand
CGGAGTCAGTTGTCAGGATTATGGGTTTGTCAAGCCTGTTTTGGCGTTAAAATAACATAGTTACTCTTTACTGTTTCGGTTAAAAGATAGCTTTGAAAGAGAATAGCCACTTTGAGACTGAAATATATCTTTTCTTTTACCCTTTTGGAGATCGTTTAAAGTCTTATTTGAAGGAGGATTCTTTTTTCTCTTGATTCTCTATTTTTACCTCGGTATCGGAATACGTATAAAGTACCTATGGTAAGAGGGATTTTTAGAAGCTTAGCCCAACTTTTAGGACTGTTTGCCCCTATACCTAAGCCTCAGAGTGGTCTTCTCGTGTACGGAGTTAAGCTGAAAACGAGTTCAATATTAAGAGGGACAAGAGAACCATGAACATGAAGACGGAGAGAATGTTTCAAAGTCGTTTTCCTTATCGTTATGGTTTTTATGAACGCCTATAAATTCTCATAACGTATGCAATGTGCCAAACATGAGAGATTCTTTTGTATGTACGAGCGTTAACCCATCACTGCGCGTTGTCTAATGTTTGTTCATTTTTCCACCCAAAGCTAAGAAACATATCTCTCAGGGAGATGTACCTACCTACCTACCAAAAAATTTCGTCCCACATTACCATATTGTGAAATGTTCAACTTTCTTTTTGGTCATAAAAAAAACTTGGAAATCAGTGTCATTTTTACCGAGTTTATAACGTCTTTAGACAGCAAAATAACGTCCACATAATATATCATTATTATATCGTCTTATCATTATTATATCTTTATTGATATTAAAACATGTATATTTCGCCAGTGGTAGGTATGTACAAGTTGATGGCATTCTCTTAGTCTTCGCTGATATTTATTTCTCTATGTTCCCTTCTAACTTTTTCATATGCCCAACATTCCACATAGTATACATTCTTTCATCACTGCGCGTTGTCTAATGTTTGTTCATTTTTCCACCCAAAGCTAAGAAACATATCTCTCAGGGAGATGTACCTACCTACCTACCTACAAGGAAAGTAATGTAATCGGGTCAAATTGTCGAAGGTCAGTTTTTAGTGCAAAACACACGTTTTGAGGTCCCTAGAGCCTAAATACAAAGTTTCAGCCATTGGTCCGTTTTTTTTTTTTTTTTTTTTTTTTTTTCTGTCTGTAAACAAAATATCTCGAGAACGGTAAGAGCTAGAGACTTGAAATT
>NW_007392545.1:0-1185 GCF_000475195.1 Diaphorina citri | reverse complement strand
TTTTAGCGTCACCTATGTTAAGCTACGCCGAGCAAGGCCAATAAATGGATGGGTGACTTGAACCTTATATTGGAAATAGAGGGATAATATGAAAAAGAGATGATGAGAGGGGAATAGTAGGGACCAAGTTTGGGGAGAATTTTTTATACCAAGCAACTCTATTTATATTAATCAGTGGACTAGCTCAGTCGTCAATTAACACTGTGGGGTTATCTCAATGCTGAAAATAAAATTTGGATTGAGATTCTTTTAATTGACGACTGAGCTAGTCCACTGATTAATATAAATAGAGTTGCTTGGTATAAAAAATTCTCCCCAAACTTGGTCCCTACTATTCCCCTCTCATCATCTCTTTTTCATATTAGGTAGAATGTTTATTCGATCGTGATTAAAGAAAATCAGTACTTATGTACCTACCTAATTTGTTTAATATTCAGTTTATTATTATTCTTGATTTGATTTTTCGATTTTATTTTCATGTAATGATTTAAAATCAAGACTAGAGCCCGTTCTCCCTTTATTCCCAATATACAAATTAGGTAGGTATACTGATTTTCTTTAATCACGATCGAATAAACTACGGGCTAAAAAATTCCCGGAGGGACGGACCCAGCTTGTTAGTTTGATAACTATGCAGCTAATAGGGAGCGCGCAGCGGGACCGTATTTCTTATTATTTTCTACAAGTTTGGCCATGCCTCGGGATGAACTAGCGGAATTCCGGAGCGAAGCGACGGAATTCAGCTAGTCTTATATTAACCTACCTAATTTGTTTAATATTCAGTTTATTATTATTATTATTTTTATCTTATATTATAAGAACGAGATCCATTCACAGTTCACAGTTCTTAGTTCACACACTGATCGCTCTATCTCTAGAACCACAACACCTAGAAAGCTGAAATTTGGTAGGAATATTCCTTTTATGGTCTAGGTGTGCAATAAGAAAGGATTTTGCGAAAATCTAAACCGACCCTGAGATATGATCAATTTTTGATCGCTATAATCTCCACCATGAGAAATACACAGAGTGCAGAGACTGCGGGAGAGAAAAGTTCCGCTCTCGACCAACATTTTGAGTTTCGTTTATGTTTTTAGTTTGATATAAATGCAGCTAATAGGGAGCGCGCAGCGCGACCGTATTTTTTATTATTTTCCACAAGTTTGGCCATGCCTTTTCCACAAG
>NW_007392544.1:0-1185 GCF_000475195.1 Diaphorina citri | reverse complement strand
TTCAGTTTATTATTATTCTTGATTTGATTTTTTGATTTTACTTTCATGTGATGATTTAAAATCAAGACTAGAGCCCGTCAGTTGTGTTGTGATTCAGCTGTAAAATGACAGGTTACTTAAGTAACTGATTTGACACATTTTCTTTTACCAATTACCTATTCGAACTTAAGAAATATGTATACTGAAAAGATACTAAAATGTCGTAGTCTAAGGAGTTAGAACTTTATTTATTAGAAAGATACTAAAATGTGGCAATCCTTTGTTCCTGTTTCCTAACCGTAGTATCCTATCCTTACCGTAGTATCCTATCCTTACCGTAGTATCCTATCCTTACAACCATCGCATCGACGAGAATACGAGAAAGTTAATTGTGAAAGTTCTTTTTGCATACTACCTAACCCGCGTTCCACAGAAAAGTTGAAGTTTTAAGGAATGATTGGCTCCAAGTAGGTACCTGTAGAGAAATATGTAGGTAGAATGTTTATTACAGCATTTCAAAATGAAAATATTTCAGATAAAAAGATGTTATGCCTTTGTTGTTGTTTTTGTCGGTTTCTGATATAAAATTGTTTTTGATAAATAAAAAGACATTCCTTTTCTTTTTTTACATGTTGTATTCTTATGGAAAAAACCAACAACCTGAGTACCATAATAAATTAAAATCAATAAATAAACAACCTCAGTGGTGTAGTGGGCTCTGGATCTGGAGGTTGGTGGTTCGAGTTCAAGTCAAATCATAAATTCACACACACACACACACACACACACACACACACACCAAATATACATTCTTCTCCTTCTACTGCACCTTTTGCCAATTTTATTTGGGGGCGGTGTTACCCTCCTTTATCCTACCCCTCCATACCCTCCTATCCAATGCCTCCTCCCATCTCCATCCCTTTTCTTCTCTCAAGTCTTCCTCAACCTTATCCCTCCTCCTCAGTTTCGGTCTCCCCCTTTTTCTCTTCTCCTGTACGACAGTGGCTAATTTATCTAGGTAAAAGAACCTATGAGTTACACAGGTAAAACACTGTCCTCTCTCCTTTCTGTGCAGTACCTACATGACCGAACCATAAATATACATATGTACCTGTACCTACTAAAAGTATTGGTCTATAACCCCCCTCCCCCTCACTGAAATTCTGGATACGGGCCTGCCTTGGAAAATTTTCTGTAGAAGAGAGA
>NW_007392543.1:0-1185 GCF_000475195.1 Diaphorina citri | reverse complement strand
AGAGGCATCACGCTCTTGAATACATCTTACAAAGTCCTCACAAGTATTATCAATAACAAAATAAAGAAAATATCTAACGACAAAATAGGCGAATACCAATGCGGTTTCAGAGAAGCAAGGGGAACCACTGATCAGTTGTTTGTATTTAGACAAATCCTGGAGAAATGCTACGAATATGATATAGATTTACATATCTCATTTATCGACTTCAAGCAAGCCTTTGACAGTCTGAGACGTAGCAAATTGAGAGAAGCCATGGAAGAACTTGAAATACCACCTAAACTCATAAACCTTGCAATGATGTCCATGGAAAAATCTAACGCCAAAGTGAAAGTTGACAGTATAATGAGTGAATCCTTTGAAATAACAACGGGTGTTCGACAAGGCGACAGTCTTTCTACAACTCTATTTAATATAGCCCTGCATAAAGTCATAAATCAGATTGACCAAAGAGGAACCATATTTAATAAATCAACACAAATATGCGCTTATGCAGATGATGTCGCCATTGTTGCCAGAACAAAACAAAGACTTGTAGAGGTTTTCAAACAGATAGAAGAAAGTGGAAAAGAACTAGGATTAGTTATAAATGAAAGCAAAACTGTTTATATGAAAATGTCTGCCTCAGAAGACCGGAGGAGAATAGATAACCTGAAAATAGGAGAGACAACATTCAATGGAGTAGCCAACTTCAAATATCTTGGGGAAATTGTGAGCAATGACGGAAGAACAAGCACGGCAATCAAAGAAAGACTCCAAAGTGGTAATCGTGCCTACTTCGCTAATCTAAGACTCCTGAAGAACAAACTCATAACAAGAAAGACCAAGCTAAAAATCTATAAGACCCTAATTCGACCAATTATAACCTATGGAAGTGAAAGCTGGACGTTAACACAAGAAGACCAGGAGAAAATCAGAAGATTTGAGAGAAAGATCATAAGAAGAATATATGGAGCAGTTCAAGTGAATGATGAAGAATGGCGAATCCGGAACAACAGGGAGATCAATGAAATACTACATGGAGAGGATATAGTGAGGTTCATAAAGTCACAACGATTAAGATGGTTTGGCCATGTTCAAAGAATGGAGGAGGGCAGGATGCCCAAGAAGATATTGACTACGAAGATATATGCCACAAGAAAGAAAGGAAGACCACGGCTGAGATGGATGGACCAGGTTGTTCAT
>NW_007392542.1:0-1185 GCF_000475195.1 Diaphorina citri | reverse complement strand
AACCATAAAACAAAAAGAAGTTTCAGACATGAAAAATTCCTCTGAAGACCAAACATTAGAAGCAGGAACAACCTGCTATAGAAGACCTATGAAGGGTTTCACCAAATGATTAATTTGGAGATTTCACTAATGGGGATCTTTAACAAAAAGGAATCATTACATCAGACATACCTAGATCCTCTGAAGACCAAACATTAGAAGCAGGAACAACCTGCTAGAAGAAGACCTATGGAGGGTTTCACCAAATGATTAATTTGGAGATTTCCACTAATGGGGATCTTTAACAAAAAGGAATCATTACATCAGACATAGATATTTCTGAAAACTCTGTCCCGGAAGGAAGGATAAGCCAGCCTTTCCGAGAACGAACATTATCTATTTGGGATAAAATCGACCCACAGGGCGGGCCGCGACCTAGCGCTTTCAAGGCAGACGCCCTGCCCTCCTACCTAACTAGGCAGCTTAACTCAATGCACGTACAGAAAGCCCACACTGAGGCTTAGGTGTGGTGTAGGGACGGACAAATAGTCCAAAAATATGGGTGAAGTTCACACGAATCTACGAACTAGGCTGTTTGTGTATAAGGTATTTATTCATTATACGGATTTCAGCCGGAGGGGCATTCATTTCTAAACTCTTCTCTTAGTTTTATAGTTAATACTAAGTGAAGTGTTGTGTATAAGGTATTTATTCATTATACGGATTTCAGCCGGAGGGGCATTCATTTCTAAACTCTTCTCTTAGTTTTATAGTTAATACTCAGTGAAGTGGATGTTGGATGCTCAAATAGTGAGTTAGTGGGAGGATCGTAATGTAGAATGGGAGAGATTCACGCTTGATATATCTATCAGAATTACATTGAAAATTTCAGGTGCCTTCCATTTTTTTAGTTATTTTTAAGTATTATAGTATAGGTATTTGGGTTAGGTGTAGGGGCAAACAGCCGAACTTATACGAATCTTAAGTTGATCTTGTACGAACAGATATTTGGGTGGGAGATGTAAATACCTAGTGCTCATTGAATGAGAATCCTGCGTTTACATAATGGTATATAATGGTAATGGTAATGGTAATATAAGTACTTTTATTGAACAAAATTATATAAACATAAATATCAATTGAAAAAGCAAAAAGTATTGAAAAATAAATAAAAGTCATCTCTGAGGGGAATTTGGCTAACAAAGC
>NW_007392541.1:0-1185 GCF_000475195.1 Diaphorina citri | reverse complement strand
AAAATTCCATACCTCGGCTGGGATCGAACCCACGCCCTCCTGATTACCAGGCGAGCGTCTTGACCACTACGCCACCGAATATGATATTCATGGGTAGGTATGTAATTATTTATCATCTATCTAATATCTTAATAACCATCCAGCTTATCCTTAAGACCTCCATTTATATGAATAACATAAGGAATGAGATCTAAAATTGAACTAAAATTTAATGAAAAAAAGCAAAAAAATAAAAATGAAGATACAATAATTGCTTCTTTCTTCAGATTGGTAAAATGCTAGGTACAATTTATGGTCAAAGAAAAATAGATATATCTCCAATAATAAATTATTTATGAATCAGAAATTAATCAAATAGGTAGGTAATAGGTATTCCAAAATTGAAATTTTCATCGACAAAAAAAAACAATGATGTTAGCAAGCACTCGGTAAAATAGATAAACAAACGTTTCGCACTCTTCGAAAATTACGTAAAAATGAAAAATTTATTTTTTCACGAGAGAAAAAATTCACACATCGACCACACAACACCGTTCCACGAAAACACTGATACTGAAGTTGTTGAATTTGTTGAAATCACTGAATTAGGAATTATTGGAGTTGAAAATATCAGCAAAAACTGTGACAAGACACTCAGAACTAAAACGGATGACAATGATGACAGACTGGTAGCTAATATTAAGGGAACACAGGGAACTGTATGAAATTGAATGGAAAATAGCGAAATAGTTAATGGAAAATGAAAAAGAAAAAAATCATAGCGAATAGCTTCCTAGTGTCCTAAAAGACCCTAAAAACACAACCCCGAACCAAAGTCACAACTTTCATTGGAAATGAATAGCTCACGCCTAAAGGGGATTTAGCTAATAAATATGTACTCCAAGAAGAAAATCAAACTTGAAAAGAAATGTGCAAGAACTAACAGATAGGATGGAGGAACTGAAAAAAGTAATATGTAGTAGACACTTTGCAAAAATGGAAATCGCAACAATAACTCAACGGAAACTGAAAATACATATCAAAAAGGAAAAGAGAGAAAACCCAGGTGATAAAATATCGTAGAGAAAAGTGAAAATGGTCAACTGGAAAAGTGAGAGCTTAACATTTAATAGAAAATCGGAAAAGTGAAGAAAGCACCACAGTAGAAAACAATACGAAAAGAGAAAAAATCAAACTGGAAACGAG
>NW_007392540.1:0-1185 GCF_000475195.1 Diaphorina citri | reverse complement strand
CATTGTAATTATGATAATCTATTTTTTAATTAGCTATTAAGTTAAAATAAATAAAGGTATATTATGGCTTATGGTATAGTTACTGATTATAAAATTGTAATACGAACTCTACGGAGTTTTATTAATCCTTTATTTTTTAAAATCCATATGTCCTTAGTTGCTAAGAAAAGAATGTGTAAATTGAAAATAGTATTTATCTACAATATAGCACTGGGTGCAGGAAAAACATAATGATGCGAGTAAGCTTTGAGGAGTACTCCGTCAATGATGGAACTATTTAATAGTTGACATTGAGGAAGCAGTAAAGTTTCAGAATTCAGACCATGATGGTATGCTGTCGTGTTATTTGTTTTAGAATTAAATATAAGCTCGACCGATTTGATTGACAGTTCAATAAAATGAACACACTAGATTCAATATAACGAACACTGCAAGTTCAATATAACGAAACCTACATGTTTAATATAACGAACACTACATGTTCAATATAACGAACACAGCAAGTTCAATATAACGAACAAAGCAAGTTCAATATAACGAACAAAGCAAGTTCAATATAACGAACACAGCAAGTTCAATCTAACTAACACTGCAAGACATAACGAACACTGCAAGTTCAATACAACGAACACTGTTAGGGTATAAAATACACGACACGAGAGAGTATACAAGTTAAAAACAATCTCATTTTTGAATGGTGTTCAACTATGGGGAAAAAACAACCTGAACCATATACTTACGTGGAGCAAAGAGAACTGAGATTCTATCGATTAGAATTTGGAATAAATTGCTTGAGCAATAAAATAGGATCATAAAATCTAGTTTTAATTTTAGCTATAGAAATCTCCATTCATAAACATCTCATTACTAAAAGACTTATCTAATCTCAAGTTTCAATAATCTATAGGAATATAAGTATTAAGTACATTAGTGACATGACTTGGATGTGTAAAAAATATTATTAGGTAAAAAAAGTGTAATCCAGGATCTATGAAATAGCAATATTCCATACCTCGGGTGGGATTGAACTTATGCCCTCCTGTTTACCAAGCGAGCGTCTTGACCACTACACCACCGAGACAGACAAGATGAAATCACTGAAATCTCGTGTACAAATAACAGTCGAAAGTCTGAACAACCCAAATACCCGCACCATTCGATTTGAGTTGAGGCTCTGCCCAAGAT
>NW_007392539.1:0-1185 GCF_000475195.1 Diaphorina citri | reverse complement strand
GTGAAGAAATATTGAAGAATCAAACAAAAAGAAGGAAAAGAAAGTTAGGATGGAATTGAGAAAGTTACTTTTTCGTAGTTTTGATCTCGGAGATTTTTCACAACTTTTTATGCAGGAAACAACCTTTCATTCGTAATTTTCACCCAAATGCAACTGTTCCATTCATTTTTCTCAGGTATTATCCGAGTTGAAGGAGTATGCCACTGAAGTGGATCCCCCACACGCCTTTGTTGAAGGTAATATTCTTTATATCTGTCATATATCCAGCCTTGCCTCTGTCTATCATAAACCCCCACACGCCTTTGTTGAAGGTAATATTCTTTATATCTGTCATATATCCAGCCTTGCCTCTGTCTATCATAAACCCCCACACGCCTTTGTTGAAGGTAATATTCTTTATATCTGTCATATATCCAGCCTTGCCTCTGTCTATCATAAACCCCCACACGCCTTTGTTGAAGGTAATATTCTTTATATCTGTCATATATCCAGCCTTGCCTCTGTCTATCATAAACCCCCACACGCCTTTGTTGAAGGTAATATTCTTTATATCTGTCATATATCCAGCCTTGCCTCTGTCTATCATAAACCCCCACACGCCTTTGTTGAAGGTAATATTCTTTATATCTGTCATATATCCAGCCTTGCCTCTGTCTATCATAAACCCCCACACGCCTTTGTTGAAGGTAATATTCTTTATATCTGTCATATATCCAGCCTTGCCTCTGTCTATCATAAACCCCCACACGCCTTTGTTGAAGGTAATATTCTTTATATCTGTCATATATCCAGCCTGGCCTCTGTCTATCATAAACCCCCACACGCCTTTGTTCTTATACTTATCGATAAGTTTGTCAATACGTAATTATTTATGGATGAAAAATGCCTCAGTTACGGAAAAAAACTGCCTCCGCGTACAGGGTTACCTGATCTGTAGGTACTATATCATCGAATCTTCCTTTACAAATCTTCAGAAAATAACCGGTTTTATTTGTGCCACACAGTACGAGTAACGAAAGGCGCCTTCTGATTAATTCAATGGTTTTCGTAGCGTCGCCGCCTTTATTTATTTTTATTTTTACTATTTTTATTCAGAAAGACTAATAACTCTTTTAATCATTTTTGTACCTACTTTGTTCCATTTATTTATTTCAACGTTTCTCACCTTCTTCCCCCCCCCCCAGG
>NW_007392538.1:0-1185 GCF_000475195.1 Diaphorina citri | reverse complement strand
ACGGGGGGGGGATTATTACAGCCATTAACATCAGGATGGGATAGAGAAGTTCGTTGAAGCTTTTTATTGAAAAAGCACCTCACAATGACCAGATCAAAAGAGGCTTTTCTAATGCACAGTGGCACCTTCAATGTTATGTTTGTCCAAAATAATCTCATTCGGTAAAAATGGCAATTATTTGAAGGTATGTAGCTAAAATAATATTAGGGTACCCTAGAACAACAGATAAAAGTAGAGGTACGTAAAACAATATAGGGAATATAGGGATACCATTTATTTATCTCCCAACTCATCATTAGGGACCCCTAATTTATAACACTCAATTATTTATACTCTCTCGCCGAAAATTTGACCCTTCCCCTCCTAAAACACTATTCTTCACTCTCACCCCCTAAAACACTCCTCTAACACCCCCCTAAATTGTCTCTCGTCCCTAAACTCTAACTGCCTGATCTCTCTCTCTTTCTCTCTCTCTCTCTCTCTCTCTCTCTCTCTCGCTCGCTCTTTCCCCCTACACTCCCTCTCTTTCTCTATGTATCTACCTCTCTTTTTCCCCTCCTCTCCTCTTCTTTCTCTCTGTACTTCTCTCTCCCTCCCTTCTCTCCCCCCCTCCCCCTTAGGGTTTACTAAAGTTGTTCGCCCTAATACTCCAATTTTTTCCGTTCAATAAGTGCAAGTTGTCGGAGTGGAGTTTTCTGAATTAAACAAGAGCTCTCGGGAAAAAGCATGGACTTTGCGAGGTTTCCTCCAAGTTTACTATTCTGGTGGTTATAGGATGACTTTTCGTTCCTCAAAGCAAAAGGCAGTAGCGTGAAAGGCAACAGTCCGGATTGAACTACTGGTCTATATAAAAGTAGAACTTTAGGCCGGCCTTCCCCATCGCCTGGAGAACCTTCATCACCATCCATGGGTCCTTTTTGCCTGAACTGAACTACAGGGCAGATGACGAGGCTTGAAACATAAAATTTTCTTTTCACTATGTTTTCATATAGCTAATTAGCTAATCTTTCCACAGCTAGTCACCAAATCTTAATTCATCAACGGCACAACAATCACCAAGAGCAGACTCAGGATAGTAACAGAGAATAGACCTTGAACGACAGACTCTACGAGATTACAAGCGTCATTGAACAACAGCGTTTGCAAAAGACGCACGAAATAACCTTTCTGACCTTTGAACTTTTC
>NW_007392537.1:0-1185 GCF_000475195.1 Diaphorina citri | reverse complement strand
GGCAGAACTAATAGGTAGCGCAGGATTCCAGGAATTATAGTGACATCATCCACTTCAAAGAATCAAATTAAAGGAGCCCTGTTTATGCTTTTTTCCTAGAAATTCTCCTGCTCTTGTTTTCGTTGGAAAATAACTACGCCGGCCCAGGCCGCCAACTCGAAATTAATATTTTATCATTGATTGGTTCCCAAGTTCTCATTATTTTATTATTTTCTCGAACAAAATCATTTCAATTTTCATTCCCTGTTAGGAAAAGACCCTTTCTTGGACATTATTGCACAATAAGATCTGTCAAAAGGTTCAATCAAACAAGTGTTCCCCTGAAAGGCCAACTTTTGACCAAAAATAACTCCACATTATACCCTAGATTTAAAAGATAAAAAAGAAACTACGCAGGCCCAGGCCGCCAACTCGAAATTAATATTTTATCATTGATTGGTTCCCAAGTTCTCATTATTTTATTATTTTCTCGAAAAAAATCATTTCAATTTTCATTCCCTGTTAGGAAAAGACCCTTTCTTGGACATCATTGCACAATAAGATCTGTCAAAAGGTTCAATCAAACAAGTGTTCCCCTGAAAGGCCAACTTTTGACCAAAAATAACTCCAAATTATACCCTAGATTTAAAAGATAAAAAAGTAAATTTCAACCATTCAAATCAAGAAGAAAGAAAAGAGGTTTGTTTATTAAAATGAAATTTCAATATTCAATGTTTAGGAAAGAGAAATCAAAAGTTTGTTTTTATTTTGTTAGGAGGAGGGGGAAGAAGAAGGAGAGGGAGGTAGAGAAAGAAAGCATGTTGTTTCCCACTTTTTTTTGTCGTTTATTTATAAACTTTTAATTCTGGAGATTATTATTTATTTATTTATTTTTTCTCATTATTTTGTTTAATTTTGGGGGACATGAAGAGGGAGAGGGAGGGATGAGAGAGATAATAAACAAGTGACAGTCTCTCCATCCAACCTAGTCACTGGAATCAAGGACTTAAATAGACCTATACAATAGTGATACATGGCGAGATGTGGGAAATTTCTAGTCTAATTTTCACGACGAGAAGTGATCCTTATCTCGTGATTTCCTGAACCAAGAATAGCAAGAGTAATAATGTTAAAAAGTTAGAACTTTCAAGGGTATACACAACACTTGGTAAAACAAATTAAAATCAATAGGGGAAAATGAAAAAC
>NW_007392536.1:0-1185 GCF_000475195.1 Diaphorina citri | reverse complement strand
TTTAAGAAAAGCAAAAGAGGAACACACACACCGCAGACCAAAGCAGGATTACAAAATACTTGAATCCTCCGCGAAGATCATCGAAGATGAATCTGAAGAAACAATCAATTGTCCTGATATAATCCTGGTAATGGATTTGAGATAGAATAATGGAGCGCAGTGAATGAACGATGATTGTTTTAATTAGTTAAAAATAAAGGTTTAAAAACGGTTTAAACAAGTAGTTAACTTCAATTACACAAACTTAGTGCGAGCATAATAAGTAGGAAAGGATCCTACACACGGAGAGTTCGTTTGCCTTAAGTCCATTGTCCTAAATCCTTTTGTATTATTGGCTTTTACTAATTCTCCAATACATAGGTATAGGACTTTCTGGGTTTTGTAGGCTTGTAGACTCAATGTCCAAAATTTTGGACAAGTTACTTGTAGCCTAGGTTCTAGAAGTTTAAAGCTGCTGCTGCTGGGTGGTTTGTAAGCTCAAATGTCAGCGACAAATTTTTTGAACAATTTTAGTTGTTCCAATGTGTCCAAAATTTTGGACTTTTTTTAGTTGTTCCAGCACGTAAAATGTTACCAAAACCATCAAACCATCGACTTCTAGTGGTCTTGTAGAACTGCAGTATTTTTCGGATTTTTCCATTTGTACTCGTAGTGTGTAGGCATCTTAAGAGCTTACTTACCTTAAGAAGTACTTCGGTACTTACCTTAAAGAACGTTCTAAGAAGGGGTAAGCGAAGAATTCGAACAATTGAAAACCTACATTTGAGTTGCACAAACCAATCAAGTTGAATCCATTCACTCAGAGAAGATGCAACTGAAGACATTGATCTCCTTGATAGTGACACACCGACCTCAGTGGTGTAGTGGTCAGCACGGTGGACTTTGGATCTGAAGATTGGTGGTTCGAGTCCAAGTCAAAATATTTAGTGTGTTAAGCAGGATATGACGTTTATGCCAATGTCTTTGTGACAATGTTTTCAATACAGTTAATACTAGTGGTTGACCCGTCCTTTGTACGGGATCACCGTGGCATAAGAGTCATAACTTTGAGGTGCTGCCATTTTGAATCGGGATGGAATATGACAAATTTAAATAGCCCATGTCACTCTCAGTACTCTTCTCAACAACCACAAAAAAATTTCATCAAAATCGGTCAAGCCGTTTTTTCGTGAAAAGAGGACAACA
>NW_007392535.1:0-1185 GCF_000475195.1 Diaphorina citri | reverse complement strand
CTAATTTGGGTCTGTCACAGAAACTATGGAAAAAAGCTGCAGGTGTTTGGACACAGTCAGTTTTCATGTTGCTCTGTACCTATATGTATTCTCCATGATGTTGATCGTTTTTCCTCGTGAAAGGTGAATGGAATTGAGAGTGTGAAGCTTTGCAAAATAAATTATTTGTTTATTCTAATTGCCCGAGGCTATCCATATTACCATATTGTAAATATTTTGGTTTTGCTCTTTGTCCTGCAAACTGGTTTGATTTGGGAAGGACTGAGAACATGTCACATTGCTGTTTATCCAAGGTACCTGTACAGTCACCAGTGGTGTAGGCGTGGATTTGGATGGGAGAGCAGAGACAATTTTAGTTGGTCACTACCATTTAGAATCCATTTCTTAAAATCAGACTCCTTTGAAATCTGAGCTAGGTACATATTTACCCAAGCTCTAAAACCCTGTACCCACGCTACTACATACCTACATGTCCTGTAACTTTCGACAGATTTTTAGACCTGAAATTACCGCAATTATCGCGTACACATGCAAACATCTGTCGAAAGACCAAATCAGAAGAGAACGTAAGCACCTACCAGACTTTAAGTTTACCTAAAACTTATTTTCGAGTTTCCAGACACGAAACCGCTTATTTTTCACTGGATGATTGAACATGGACATGGTTGACAAAAAAAACTCGGTCATAAAGGTTTGGTCGAATCTAAATGGTTATGTAATCAATCTATAACCGTCCAAGTATGTACCTATCTTGGTCGGAAGACGTAGATTTTTTTTCCAAGTTTGTATTTATTTGTTTTTAACTGGGTTGGATCTGGGGCTGCCAAGTGTTTTTCTTTTTATTAAGTACTTAGGTAGGTAGGTAGGTACCTACTTGGGCAAGTTCTTTAGAAGTACCTGTCTGATATGGTCACAAGTCTTTAGTGAGAGAACCTCTTAGACGGGAAAGAAACATGTCATTGAAGAAGAAGCAAGTATTTTTTCTTGGCAACATTAGTACACAGAAGTATTTCAGGGTTTATACCAACGCTACCTGGAAAAACTGGAAATCCTGGAAAAGTCAAAGAACCTGAAAATCGGCCAAAAAGTCATGGAAAAGTCAAGGAAATTCGTGAAAATTTAAAGAAAACCTGGAAAAGTCATGGAATTTGCCACCTGGTCAAAAATTAAAAACGTTCAAATTAA
>NW_007392534.1:0-1185 GCF_000475195.1 Diaphorina citri | reverse complement strand
TCTGCATGGCAAACAAGCGCATTGCCGCTGTACAAACCGTGCTCCCTATATTAAATTAAGTATTATAAGTTAAGTATATGTAATTATAATTAAGTAAGTATTATGCATAAGTTAAGTAAAAGTATATTCAATTATTCATTCTGAATTTAATTATTATTTCTATCTCAGGGTAGGTAGGATACTGTATGTTTCCTTGCAGATTAAGAGAGTTGTAAAAGCTTAAGTGTTTAACCCAAGTTTAAACCCTTTGCTTAAGTAGTTAACCTAAGTTTAAACCCTTTGCTCAAGTAGTTAACCTAAGTTTAAACCCTTTGCTTAAGTAGTTAACCCGAGTTTAAACCCTTTGCTTACTTCAATTATTATTTCTATCTCAGGGTAGGTAGGATACTGTATGTTTACTTGCAGATTAAGAGAGTTGTAAAAGCTTAAGTGTTTAACCCAAAGTTTAAACCCTTTGCTTAAGTAGTTAACCCGAGTTTAAACCCTTTGCTTACTTTACGGGACGTGCTGGGGATATTTAACGTCAAGAACAACACTTAGGAAGGATGAATCACTGAGGAGCGATGTTGAATATTTTACAGGACTTTTCATTTTTTAAAATACCTAGAAGGGGGATATTTAACGTCAAGAACAACACTTAGGAAGGATGAATCACTGAGGAGCGATGTTGAATATTTTACAGGACTTTTCATTTTTTTAAAATAGAATAGAATAAACCCTTTTTTATACTGCCGAAATGAGACTGAAAAGTCCCTTTACTAACGCAGTCTAAACAAGGTCTTAGGTATTTGGTATACAGATTTTATTTATTTTTTATTTATTTCCTTTTTATACAAATTCAGTCGAAAAAAAAGATCATGCTGGTATCTGGAAGGCTCAGTCAGGACCAAAATGAACATTTTATTTTTTAAGACGTTTGATAGAGGGAAAACTGTGAAAAGTCCCTTTACTAACGCAGTCTAAACAAGGTCTTAGGTATTTGGTATACAGATTTTATTTTCATTTTATTTTTCCTTTTTATACAAATTCAGTCGGAAAACAAGATTATGCTGGTATCTGGAAGGCTCAATCAGGACCAAAATGTGAGCGTTTTATTTTTCAAGACGTTTGATAGAGGGGAAACTGTATTAAAGTCTTATCGTCCCAAAAGCGAAAAGAGAAAGAAGACAGGATAGGAGAAAGCCA
>NW_007392533.1:0-1185 GCF_000475195.1 Diaphorina citri | reverse complement strand
TTTCCTTTTCTTTTTTATATTTTTTTTTTTTTTTTTTTTTTTTTTTTTTTTTTAGGTTTTATTTAACGTGGCAGGATTCGCAGAAATGAGCTCTTCCACCCAACCACTTTTTGAAGCAGTCAAAAATCAGAGTTTTTTATATATATAATGACAACTACATATTTAGAAAAATTACAGGTTTCTTCATTTTTATTGTATTTTATGACAAAACTTATTGCTATTACAATAGGACACTTATTTTGTTTTATATCATGACAACTATTTAGAAAAATGACAAGTTCCTTAATTTTTATTGTATTATATGACAAAACTTCTTGCTTTTACAATAGGACAATTATATTGTATTATATCATGACAATATTAGTTAGTAAATATTGATTTTAGGGGACACTTTTATTATTAATTGTATTATATTTACCTATATTGTTTTATATCATGACAATTATTAGAAAAATGACAAGTTCCATCAGTTTTATTGTAATATGACAAAATTTATTGGTTTTACAATAAGACACTTATACTATTTTATATCATAACAACATTAGTTAGTAAATATTCATTTTAGAGGACACTTTTATTATTAAGTGTAGTAGGTATATTTATATTGTTTTATATCATGAAAAAGTTATTTAAATAAAGTTACCTACTTTGAATCAAATCATAACATGACCTAAGATATAGGATACATAATATATTAGATTCTGACAACTTGTAATTTTAAGTTTAATCATAAAACACTTTCATTGTTCCATAATATCATGATAAAAGTGAGTTATAAAAATGCTAGAGTCATCGACTTTTTAGTAAGTTATTTATAATATAGTATAATAGCTATCATATAATTATTTTGAATTTTACCATTGTCTTCTTTTGAAATGTGTATAAAACGTGTTGTAATCATTATCTTGTATGAATTTATATAGAAATTGACCATTGTACAATGTACTTCAATGTATTTTATGTGCAAATAAAACATGTTCTATTCTAAAGCTCTCTACATTTAAAACTACGATCAAACGGTCCGCTGGTTAAAGTGAAAAATTAAGAAAAAAAAAAAATAATAAAAAAAAGGTGATAAAGAAAACAAGCATCAAGCAATAAGATATTTGAAAATAATTATTTTAAAAAAAAAGGTAAAAAAAAAAAAAAAATAAAAAATATCTGATAAAAACGAAGAAACAAAAG
>NW_007392532.1:0-1143 GCF_000475195.1 Diaphorina citri | reverse complement strand
TGCTGCGCTTGGCGGTATTTTGACCGCTTTTGGACAGATTTCGACCGTTTTTTGGCGATTTTCAGCTGTAGCGACAAAACGGTTAGAGATATTGTAAAAGTTAGGGTAAAAGAACACTCAAATAAGCATCATTCAATAGGATAAGGAAAGTCGTGTGATGTTCACACCAGTAAAAGTTAGGGTAAAAGAACACTCAAATAAGCATCATTCAATAGGATAAGGAAAGTCGTGTGATGTTCACACCAGATTTTTTCGTCCACTATGCAAGCGTGCTAGCAGAGGTGCAGGAAGAACTGCGCAGAAACGTATGCGCACAAACACATTAATGCGTTGCCTGCGAGGGAGCTTTGCTCGGGACATTTGATGTGATGTCATCGCCTGCGGGAGCGTATGCCGTGACGTCAAAGTTCACGATTTACTGGCATTTTTTTAATCGATTTATCTTGGGATCTAGAAGTTGTAGAAGAAAAAGAAAAAGTCCGTTGGTCATTTTTCCTGTTCTATGACTTTGAAACATCACCCAAGTAAGTGCAACTGATCTATTGATAAATCCTTTCAGAACCCCCCCGTTAATACCTACTCTATCCCTGTGTAACTTGGTATTCAGTATGGGAATCCCAGCCCTCAAGTAACCAACAAGTAATAAATAGCTGGAGAACCATGAAACAAACGTACACATTTACACAATCATGCACTAGAATCATTGTTAAGCATGCAAAACATACTTACACCAAGGTGGGAAAAATAGGAACCTATCACATAAAATGTTGCACATAATTTTTGGTGTGCCCATAAACTGGTCTTTATCTGATGCGCACAAGAGCTGATTCTCATAAATTTTAAATGTGAAAAAATACAAAACCTATATAAAACAGACAAAGTAACTGTAACCTACCACCTTAAAAACATAGGTAACAAAAGACAGATATTTCTTGACAAATATAATTGTGATAAAACTATAGGAAGAGTCGTTTTTGATTTAAACCTTCCTTATTTAGGGTGGGTAGGAAAATTGAAAATAATAGGTAGGTAAATTTCAATAAAATTTCGAGTGTAGGTACGGAAAGACAGAGAGGGAAAAATTGCTTTGGGTATTCTTCTGATAGGATCATTGTTTTTGTTTAAATGCACCTTAACCTTCTT
>NW_007392531.1:0-1185 GCF_000475195.1 Diaphorina citri | reverse complement strand
TCTACATTATGCGTTTGTATTGTTACCTATTTGTTTTAGCTTTCAGAGGTCCTTTTCAGGCCTCAGCAGTGGTGATGTTCATTTTCATTGGTTCCTATGACAGACATTGACAAGAAGCTCAGGAGATCTGATGAGTGAGCTTTTGATAAGGTAGAGCTAGAAGATTCCGGAATTGGTAAGTATTTGGGGAATCTTATTAAAGGTTTAGACATGAGAAAAAGTCTGAACAAAAAGCGAAAGATGACAAAGACAAAAAGAAAGGAAATCGTAAAGAGAAGGAACAGAGTATAAAAGAGTCAGTAAATATAGTAATGGGAAATTTAAATAGAGTTAAAGAACAGTCTTGTTAGAGGTTTAGACATGAGAAAAAGTCTGAACAAAAAGCGAAAGATGACGTTAAGATGACAAAGACAAAAAGAAAGAAAAACGAAAAGAGAAGGAACAGAGAATAAAAGAGTCAGTAAATATAGTAATGGGAAATTTAAAGAGAGTTAAAGAACAATATTGGAATTGAAGTAGAGATGAATAACCCAGTATAAATGACATATCTGAGGTGTGAAATCCAAAGTCTTTGGAGCACCACGAAACACATCAGGTGAACCAAATATTAACCAAATCCTCGCCGTACCATCTCAGACACGATGATGGATTTATAAATTTAAATTTTTAGAAGAGAAAAAAAAACTTCAATTTATCAACTGAAACTTTTCTGACATACCCAAATGTGTTTAATGTGGAATCCTCGCCGTACCATCTCAGACACGATGATGGATTTATAAATTTAAATTTCTAGAAGAGAAAAAAACTTCAATTTATCAACTGAAACTTTTCTGACATACCCAAATGTGTTTAATGTGGTTTTTTCGTGATTTTGGTTCAAGTAAAGCGCGTAGGAATTGGTGATAGGTATGTTTTATTAATAGTTATTAATATGTTAGCCAAAGACCCTGCTGCCTTCTTGATATGAAAGATTAATTAAGGCCTCATATTCTATATCACCACATCAGTAATAGAGGTATTTCATTCAAATGATGGTGAAATTGGTTGAAATTTCTCCATTTGTTTTACCTATCGCTTTGGATAAGACCAAAAACTCCCCTTCCTTCACATTACTCTGCAATATTGTTTCTTTCTATTTCAGTTATATCCTTTCCAACAGAGGTAACAATTTGGATGTCGACTGTG
>NW_007392530.1:0-1185 GCF_000475195.1 Diaphorina citri | reverse complement strand
AAAGGGCTTGTGTCTGGTAATAAAATAATATTATCAAGCAAGAAATAGAATAAACCTCATTTATATTGCTAGGATGAGGATGAGACTGAAAAGTCCCTTTAGAAATAGGCTCAGTAAACTAATTATCCTCTAATATGGATTCACTAACATCAAAGCTCAAAAACCAAAGAAGCTCTCGTAATTAGGGTATGTAATTAGGTAAATCAAGCGGGCCGGGCTGCGCGCGAACCTCAAAAGTTTGAAGTAGCCTTTAACTTTGTAAAAAATCTTCACTGCAATTACTTCAGGACAAAATGGCCAGAAATAGAGGGTTCGGGCAGAAAAAGATTGAATTTTCTTCCAAACATGAACAGGTATAACATCTTTGGATCGTTTGGAAGAAGGTTAACAAACGGGAACAGAGAAGGTGGAAATTGCAATCAGGACCGCCCACATTTGAAGAGGAGAAGAAGAAGAAGAAGGGGAAGGAGGAGAAGAAGAAGGGGAAGGAGGAGAAGGAACAGGTATAACATCTTTGGATCGTTTGGAAGAAGGTTAACAAACGGGAACAGAGAAGGTGGAAATTGCAATCAGGATCGCCCACATGTGAGGAGGAGAAAAAGAAGAAGAAGAAGAAGAAGGAGGAGAATAAGAAAAAGAAGAAGAAGAAGGAGGAGAAAAAGAAGATGAAGAAGAAGGAGGAGGAGAAGAAGAAAAAGCAGAAGACTCGTTTTATGTCCTCAATGTTACCACTCTAGCTTGTGGTGAGACAAAAACATATATGTACAAGAGTATCCATTAGAAGGATATCGGCTTGCATACTCAGCATGATATTGACATAATTGTTGTACCTGTAGAATGTAGATAGAATCTATAGATAATGTGTTATTATGTAAATATCATTATATACAGGGTCTAACCCTATTTTACCCCTTCACAATAATGTTAAAGTCCCCAGTAAATAAAGTACATGAATAGAATCTGAGAGCACGGCAGTGCACCAGGCCAAGTTCAAGTAAGCACGCCTGTGTATCTTTACACAAACCGATTCAGCAGGGTTGTCTCATAGAATATACCTTGTTTATCCTGCTGATGGGATAGGACTGAAATGTCCTTTTCGAAGAACCTTAAAAACAATTAAGGAACACCCTGTAAATTTTCTATGAACATTTGAATAGGAATTTGCTGATGGCAGAACAGACAAGC
>NW_007392529.1:0-1185 GCF_000475195.1 Diaphorina citri | reverse complement strand
CAACAAGTTTGAAACAAAAGACTTCTGTTGAACAATTAATCGCAAGATATGACGTTTCGTAGATAACTAGATACGTTACTAAAACTAACTCTCCGGTGGTGTAATGAGTTACTAATGGACTTCGGATCTGGAGGTTGGTGGTTCGGATCCAACTCATGTCATAAAATGGAGGTGTCTAAGTGGACACATTTGCGACAAGGATTTATGCCGCAGTTCAAATACCTTTCTAAACGTTAATATGTACTTAGATCTGTGAAGGTTTCCAATACTTTCCAGCCAAGTGACCATTCACATTCGAATAGTGGAAAATACGAGAATTTCCTGTGAAACATTCTTTCACTTTATCTGTATTATGTCCAAAGGTGACGTGTGAATCTCCAGATAAACATATTCCGTCAAATTTATCCCAAGAATTTCAACACGATAACCTATATCTCACACCTTGAGTTGGGTACCTCTAAATATTTTGATTGGTTAATAAGTTAATAACCAAGGTCGCAGGATCATTAACTTATCTACTGGATTCTCTGGAACTCTGGAGAACCTCTTGAATATCTTGAAATTCAATTATGTCTCCCATTTGGACAGCATTAAAGGATCATACATTAGATCAATCCCCCTAATGGATGGTTGTTTTCTGCTTCATGCTGTCCATTTTTGTCGCCACTTTTAAGCAGCATCCACACCGTCGCAGGATCATTAACTTATCTACTGGATTCTCTGGAACTCTGGAGAACCTCTTGAATATCTTGAAATTCAATTATGACTCCCATTTCGACAGCCTTAAAGGATCATACATTGGATCAGTCCCCCTTATGGATGGTTTTCTGCTTCATGCTGTCCATTTTTGTCGCCACTTTTAAGCAGCATCCACACCATGATCAGGTGATGGACGTTGATCTAGATCGCCTGAACCTCGTTCACACTATAAACTTTTTTTTGTTTTCCTTTCCACCAAAATCCTTATCGATCGTATTCTGTTGCCCCTAGTGTGGATGCACCCTTAAGGTCGATTTCCCCATGCAAAGATGGAACTTGTTATAGCGTCAACTCTTCTGGCAGTCTTCAATGTCTTTGACTTCGTCCTTACCATGGCAGGTTCTGCGCACAGGGACAACCTGGGTTTCTGCAAGCAGACCGAGTCAGGGTCATCAGAACTTGAATCTTCTGCAGAGGTGAATGATT
>NW_007392528.1:0-1186 GCF_000475195.1 Diaphorina citri | reverse complement strand
CCATACACCAGGGTGATGGTCTCTAGCCATGTGTAATTGGCTCGTCCTGAACCGCAGACAAACATCGCATCGTGAGGACTTTGAAAGTGGAGAACCCTTTGAAGACTGACAGTTAGCTAGGCTGGTTAGGGTTAGCTGTTCTCCTCCCTGTTTATAGTCCCACAGCTAGACACTAGTCTACTCACTGTTTAACATCCTATATCTAGCCTTTTCGGGAACGAACCTTATGTGTTTAGGATAAAGTCTGCCATGGGTGGGAGTCAAAAACGCCACCTTCCGAGCTAACTAGGCTGGATCTTGTTACGATTAAAATTCCTTCTATTGTGGCTATTTTCTTTATTATCCAGGGGCTTCCAGAGGGGAGGGGGTCATCAGGCCTAGGTTCATCAAGGGGGCCTGAAACCATTTCTGTAGCAAGGGAAATTTCAGGCTGTTTAAGGTCCCCCAGTCAGCCTAGTTAGCTTAGTTGGTAGTGCGTCTGCCTTGTAAGCGCTAGGCCGCGGGTTCGATTCCCGCCCGGGGCGGATTTTATCCTGATGGGATAATGTTCGTTCTCGGAACGGCTGGCTTTCTCCTATCCTGTCTTCCTTCTCTCTTCGATTTCGGGACGATAAGATCAAAGCAGTTACAGTTCCCTCTGTCAAACTTCATAAAAAAAAGTTATGAAATAGGTAACTACAAAACTTATTACCTTTATATGATACAATGGATACACGTTCCGGTTTTGATCTTATCCGCCTCGAGTTTCGTCCATCTCCGTGGACTATTTTCTTTTCTACTTTGGTCAATCTGTCAACCATGTGTTAACTCTATTTTCCCAAAGGAGTGACCAGCTTACCCAAAGTATTATGCACTCCATCCGATTCCTCCTTGACAGTTTCATCCAGACGTTCCAGATTTTGTACGAGCAGAGCACACACTTGTTGATCTAACAGTGCTGTCAGTAAACTCTCCGTACCCTCCTCACTTTCATTTAACACGTCAACATCTGTCAACTCCTGAAAGGAAAAACATTTCATTTGAGAGGAACAAGAAAGAGGACAAGAGAATAAAATATACCTTGTTTATCCTGCCCGAGGTGTTGGAGGTGTTGAATGTGAAGACAAAGCAGAGATATTGAGATTTGAGAACTGAGATACAATAAACTTTCTATTCAGGGGTGAAAAAATAAATAAATAAATAACAA
>NW_007392527.1:0-1186 GCF_000475195.1 Diaphorina citri | reverse complement strand
TTAACGCCGGAGGCGTTTTCTACCAACTAACCCTTAGAGCTCCATTATTATGTGTTCAAATTCTCAAATAAATGAGGATATTCCGTGCCTCAACTAGGATCGAACCCACGCCCTCCTGTTTACCAGGCGAGCGTCTTGACCACTACACCACCGAGGCAGTAATAATAAGACAGTATGGAACAGAACGGTCGTTTCGGGTTCGATTCCCAGTCGACAAAAAATTGTACTCGTATCTCGAATGCAAATACAGTCGAACCTGTCTGATTGGGAATTTTTTTTCCCCGAATTTTCCAGCTTTTCTTATAATGGAAGGGCCACGATTCTTCCCATTCATCCAGGTTTCAAAATTAGACAACAGAATTTGTGTTGATTATTAAGTAGACGAACGAAGTGAAGTTTTAACTATTTAGCGGACAGAAAAAAAAATCCACTGCGTTCATGAAAGCAATGATTCTCACGAAAGTTGTGGAGAGGCTCTCTTCTTCATTACGATCAACGGGAATCGACCCCGCGACCTAACGCTTACAAGCTCCAAAAGCCAGCCGTTCCGAGAACGAACATTATCCCATCAGGATAAAATCCGCCCCGGGCGGGAATTGAACCCGCGACCTAGCGCTTACAAGACAGACGCACTACCAACTAAGCTAACTAGGCTGGCAAAGTACGTGTTTATCACTTACCTTCTTATAGTGTTTGCCCATGTATTCGTCCCACGCATTAATCATCGCAATCCATTTCTTCTCTCGTTTCAACAGCTGACTCACAACTTTCGGACTCAGCTTTTTGTTGCTGGAAAAAATAAGAATAGTTGAAAATAAGAACTGACTTCGTTTTTTCCTAGGATTCATTGAACTCAAAACTGGACGTAAGTCCCATTTTATTAAACGGGGTATCAGAGATGGTGAAATTGAATTGAATTGAAATGGATTTATTGATCAATCAATGGAGCAGTTGCAGTTGGGAAAATATTATGAATAAAAGGTCGATTCCTACGTAAAGAATTGTGAAAAATCCAAATCTGAGGTCAAAACTCGGAAAAAGTAACTTTAAAAGGTCGAAAATTTAATTTTTTATTGCCGTTCTAATGAAAAAGTTCGAAGACTTGTGAGGTCAGACTTCTCGTCAAAATGCGCAGAAACGCTTGCGCACAAAAAAACGAAGCGGGAGTCATGAATTATGACGTCAT
>NW_007392526.1:0-1186 GCF_000475195.1 Diaphorina citri | reverse complement strand
TTTAATTTGGAGGAAAAAGTTTGAAAAAAACATGATGGCAGTAGAAAGTGGCACCAGACTTACCTATAATTCAACTTGTTCCGTCAATAAATAATTTTAATTTCACACAAATTGGACTATTTTTTCATTTTAATTTTGCTTACCTATAGGTAATTTGGACCAATAAATAATCATTTTTAATTAACGCAATTTATCACAAGTCGGATGTAAAATTAAGCATAAATTTATCACCAATCTCTTTGCACTAGTCGCTACTCAATAGAGCAGTTGCAAATGGGTGAAAATAATTAAAAATTGGTCGGTTCCTATGTAAAAAGTTGGGAAAAATCTAAATCTGAGGTCAAAACTCCGTAAAAATAACTCAAAAAGTCGAAAATTCAATTTTCATTTTCCATTCTAATGAAAGAGTTCAAAGATGTGTGACGTCAGACTTGAGGCAGTTGCCTCGCTAGGTAGCGCCAGTATGCAAGCACGCTGGCGGAGGAGCAGAAAGAAATGCGCATAAACGTATGCGCACAAGCACATTCATGTGTTGCATGCGAGAGAGCTTTGCTCGGGCCATTTGATGTGACGTCATCGCCTACGGGAGCGTATGCTGTGACGTCAAAATTCACGATTTACCGGTATTTTTTAAACCGATTTATCTCGGGATCTAGAAGTCGTAAAGAGAAAAAGAAAAATTCCGTTGGTCCTCATTTTTACTGCTCTATGACTTTGAAATATCACCCAAGTAAGCGCAACTGTTCTGTTGTTTTCACGAGGCTGAGTGGCCCGAGTGCACCCCAAATTTCTCTCAATTTTTTTGTGGTAAAGCAGAGCTTTTTCACAATTTTAGTGGATATCACAACATTACTAAGTGCCTCATTTGCAAACAATTTCAATAAGCTCTTTACACTCGTAATGCCACCACTAGTCGCTACCCGATTCAAGTAGCTACTTAATTGTCCTCACGAGGCTGAGTGCACCCCGAACTCCAAGCACAGAGTCGAAAAAAAACCTCGGCCCCGCCGGGAATCGAACCCGGACCTCCTGCGTGCAAGCGCCAAAGTGTGATACCCACTCGGCCACGGAGGGATAAGCTATTTATTTTATTAACTTACCTTTGATAGTCATCAGTCGCTCCAAGTTGGGTCCGTAGCTCTTGTGGAAGCTTCGTTCACACTTGCGCAGTCTATCCTCGCCCTCG
>NW_007392525.1:0-1186 GCF_000475195.1 Diaphorina citri | reverse complement strand
ATTCTGCAAGAGAAGGGATGAAAGATATTGAGGAAGAGGAAGGGGAATATTGATGAATCTCTTTCAAGAGTTTTTCTTCACTTGAGCTTCTCTTGAAAGTTTCATTAAATAATAGAAAGTAAAAAATAGAAGAGTACTTCCCTGTTCCCTCGATATTTTTTCCGTCAATAACAAAATCCCCCCACTCCCTGCCGAAAAGTCCCTCGAAAAATGATGAAAAGTCAAGGAAACCGCACTGATGTTTTTTCTTCTTCTTCTTCTTCTTCTTCTTCTTCTTCTTCTTCTTCATCTTCATCATCATCTTCTTCTTCTTCTTCTTCTTCTTCTTCTTCTTCTTCTTCTTCTTCTTCTTCTTCTTCTTCTTCTTCTTCTTCTTCTTCTTGTTCTTCTTCTTCTTCTTCTTCTTCTCGAAAAGATCGGCAAAGTTTTCTCGTTGAAAAAGTTAAGTGCTTTCAGGGGTTTCCTGAGAGTGACCTCAAAATTTTGTCTGGGGTTCTTGTTGAGCGACTTTACCCTAACTTTTCGTGTCCGGGCTTTCTTGTGTTTCTTGTGACAATTAGACTTTTCTTTCGGTGCAAAACAAATAACAACCGGTGATAATGTTTTCAGTAAAATAATAAAAGGATTGTTTGACGAATTCTTGAAAATAAATTGTTAGCGAAAACCTTAAACTGGAAGTTTGATAGAGAGAGGGTAACTGCTGAGGGAAGAGAGGAGGGAAACAGGATAGGAGAAAGCCAGCCGTTCCGAGAACAAACCTTATTTGTTTACTATAAAGTTCGCCCTGGGCGGGAATCAAACCCTCGGCCTAGCGCTTACGAGGCAGGCGTACTGCCTTCCAAGCTGACTAGACTGGGTTAAAAATACTTAGGAGAATAGATGGGTATTTTACGTACGATAATAATGGTTAGATGCAGTGGCGTAGCGTCCATGTAGGGCGTGTATGGCGGCCATACACTCAAAAATTCCACTCAAATACCCTTAAAATTAACTTTAAATAATTATTGTATTCTTATTAGATAGATATTGCGATAGAAATTAGTGTCCGCCCTACACTTGGAGTTAGACCACGCTACGCCACTGCCTTATAATACATTGTATGGTTATATATGTAGCCGGTAGTTTTTTGGCATCCGTAGAACGGCCTTTTGCTTAATAATGGCAGAGGATTTAGTCCCACCATGAC
>NW_007392524.1:0-1186 GCF_000475195.1 Diaphorina citri | reverse complement strand
TATGTTCTATGTTGTGCTATACCTAAGTCAAATTCTTACTAGAACGACACAGTCATACACAAAAAGTCTACTCTGAAGCTCAGGCCAGCCACTCAATACAATAAGGTAGACCTGACAGGTAACGCTGATCAGGTCCGCCTGTCAGGTCTACCTGATACCTGATGAGCAGACACACCTTTTTTTTCAACTATGGAAGCAATTAGAGTATACTCTTACGCCACTAAATTTCAGAATGGGAGCAATTGGAGTCCGCCCCACACACCATCAAGTAGACCTGACAGGCGTACCTGATGGTGAGTTGCCAACCTTAGGTGTAAGGGCAACTGCCCCAATAGATGGGTTAGGGTTATTAGGTAAAAATCTACCAGAAACACACGGGCACATAGGAAAGTTTGACCCAGGTTGAGTACCGCTAGGTTGATAAGACTGGAAACAACTTACAACTTTGTATCCTAAATACCTACTTTGATAACTTTCATTCCATGTTGCAGCTTCCTCTTCTCCCCTCTTCCTTTTCTTCTTCTTCTTCTTCTTCTTCTTCTTCTTCTTCTTCTTCTTCTTCTTCCTTTTCTTCTTCTTCCTTTTCTTCTTCTTCTTCCTTTTCTTCTTCTTCTTCCTTCTACCTTCTTCTTGAGCGTTGTGAGAGCACAAAGTATGTAAAAAATCTTCGAAACGCATCTATAGGCAGAGGTCTTCATTTTGTAGGTAGGTACATTTTGTACTCGTAGCTCGTAGCGTAGGTAAGGGGTAGGTAATTAGGTCCATAGGTAGGTACCTACATAAAATTATTGTATCAAGTACTTATTTTGTCCCGGTTACTGTGCTCAGACACGATATTGACACTTGTTACGCGGCTTTTACATAAAATAAGTAGGTATACCTGCGTACTTACAACTTTTTTTTCTATTTTTAGATACCTACCTAAAATAATAAATTATTGAAAGTAAAGTAGGTATTTAGGTACTTATTTTGCCCCAGTTACGGGACCGACCGAAGACAAACTGACACTTGTTTTTTGCATAACAGACTAACGGACACGTTATACTTACCCATCATAACTTTTTTTTGTACTTTTTTTACAAGAAGTTAGATAGGTAGGTACAACAACTTTTTTTTCGGGTCCTAATCTGGATCAAATCACTTACTTCCGTAGCAAGTCATCTGTGAGCCAGGCCGGGCCAGGATT
>NW_007392523.1:0-1186 GCF_000475195.1 Diaphorina citri | reverse complement strand
CTACTATTACCCATACACAATAGCAACTAAAGTTCATGTTCTGGAACTCACAAGGTTATGGTAATATTTTAGATTTAGATAATGAACAGAAGTTAGGCCTCTTAGAGTTCCAAATCATTAGTATAATAGAAACATGGGTTATAAGAGAACCAATCTTGCCAATGTGGTTGAGGGAGGAATATAACTATGTGTATAGTGCAGCAAACAGGACAGGAACAAGGGGAAGGGCTAGTGGAGGAATGTTAATACTGATTAGGAAAAATATAAAATATGAAATTTTAATTGTAACTGAAAACTACATATTCTTAAAATTGAATATAAATCAAGACGAGAATATTATACTAGGATGTTTTTATTTAAAACCAGAACAGATAATTACTGATATATTTGATAGTTTAGCATTTTCTTTACATAATGTGTTTGATAGAAATTTAACCCATAAAATCCTCATAGGTGGAGATATGAACTGCCATATAGGAGAGGAAGGAGAGGCTGAAGAAGACATGGTGGCAGGAACAGTCCTAACACCTGAACGTAAGTCACTGGAGAAAAATGCAACAAAAAAGGGCAGAGACCTACTAGCATGTATGGATGAACTTGGACTAACAGTGTTAAATGGCAGAGTGCCGGGCGACATACCCTCTCAATATACTTATATAGATGAAAGAAAGAAAAGTACAGGAGAAATATATGGGAGTAGTGTGTTGGATTTGGTATTCTGCAATGAGACCCTTATGTCTGAGATCTGTAAGCTGGAGGTATCAAGTGATATACATAGCTCTGATCATCTTCCTGTTAAATTAACACTTAACACCTGGCTCACGTGTGGAAAACAGAATCCTGAAGAAGAAATGAGGTTCAAATGGAAAGAAGAAATGAAGAGAGAATATGCTGAAAAGCTGGAACATGAAATAAACAACACAGAATATTCTCTGGAAAATATGAGCAATGAAGAGAAAATAAGAGTTATGAGTGAAGTGTTAAAGAAATGCATATTTAAAGCAGCATCAAGAAACAACATGATTTCTAAGTCAATCACAAAAAACATAAAAAAAGTTACATGGTTCAATATAAATTGTAAAACAAGCAAATACCGGACAAGGAAAAAGTACAGAACATGGAAGAGAAAAGGAACAGAAAAAGATTTAGAAGAGTACATAAAAGAAAAAAAAAGCTACAAAAAAAT
>NW_007392522.1:0-1186 GCF_000475195.1 Diaphorina citri | reverse complement strand
GTTAAGACCGGTGCAACGCTTGGCGGCATTTTACCGCTTTTTGGCGGTTTTCGGTGTAATTTAACAATATCTCGGGAAGGGTATAAGAAAGACTTGAAATTTGGTATATGTAGCTCACAAATGTGACAAGGATGCAACACAAAACGTTTGGTTAAAATAGGTGCTGCGGTTGGCGGTATTTTGACCACTTTATGTGGCAGGATTCTCCAAAAGAAGCTCTTCCACCCAACTACAGCTGTAGTAGGTAGTAGTAGAAGTAGAATATACAATGCAATAGTAAGGTCGGAAAAGAAAGACAATGTTGTCTTTCTGTCTCCTTCCTCCCCATTCTAAATTAAAAAGGGAAAAAAATGTGGGTAGAATTATTTGGTTTCCACTCGAATGTAAACAAGACAGAAAAAAATCTGGTGTGAACATCACACGACTTTCCTTATCCTAGATGATGCTTATTTGAGTGTTCTTTTACCCTAACTTTTACAATATCTCTAACCGTTTTGTCGCTATAGCTGAAAACCGCAAAAAACGGTCGAAATCTGTATTTGAGTGTTCTTTCTTGTACAATAACCGTTTTGTCGCTATAGCTGAAAACCGCCAAAAAACGATCGAAATCTGTCCAAAAGCGGTCAAAATACCGCCAAGGGCAGCAACCACCTCAACCAAACCTTTTGTGTTGCATTTTTGTCATATTAGTGAACTACATACCAAGTTTCAAGTCTCTAGCTTATACCGTTCCCGAGATATTGTTAAATTACACCGAAAACCGCCAAAAAGCGGTAAAATGCCGCCAACCGTTGCACCGGTCTTAACCAAAAGTCGTTTGGTTTTCGACACGAAACTTTTGGTTAAGACCGGTGCAACGCTTGGCGGCATTTTACGGCTTTTTGGCGGTTTTCGGTGTAATTTAACAATATCTCGGGAACGGTATAAGAAAGACTTGAAATTTGGTATATTTAGTTCACAAATGTGACAAGGATGCAACACAAAACGTTTGGTTAAAATAGGTGCTGCGGTTGGTGGTATTTTGACCGCTTTATGTGGCAGGATTCTCCAAAAGAAGCTCTTCCACCCAACCACAGCTGTAGTAGGTATAGTAGTAGAATATACAATTCAATAGTAAGGTCGGAAAAGAAAGACAATGTTGTCTTTCTGTCTCCTTCCTCCCCATTCTAAATTAAAAAGGGAAAAA
>NW_007392521.1:0-1186 GCF_000475195.1 Diaphorina citri | reverse complement strand
TTTTACTTGGCTGTTAAGCTAACAGGCTGGTAATTTCCATTTGATTTGTACAGGCTTAACAGGGCGGTTAAGCTAACAATTTGTCAGGGACTAAAAAGCAAAGCCACAATTGGTCTTACGACTTAGAGTGCAAAGTCCGTAACTACATTACCGAGGTGAGTCTTTGTAAATAAATATATTGAAGGTTTAACTATAAGTAAAATTAGCAATAGAAACAAAATTCAAAAGTTCAAGTTGACAGAAAGGGGGATTAGTAGTTTAGAATAGTCTGTATTAATTGTATTCTGCAAGGGACCAGAGTTTCAGAAAAATTTCCATTTAGTTACTGGTCTCGAGTACAATACTGGCGTCACGTGGGTATTATATAATTTAGATTGAAGAGAAGATTGTTAGAAGCTGGATGCTGAAAGGCAAGACAAATGTTAGCAAATAATTCCAGACTAGAAGCCAGAAGTGAAGCCAATACAAATAATCATCCAAGGTAACCAGTGACCACGGCAGCTTGGCGAATTGAACCAGGAACCTTTGGCGTAGAGGACGACTACCCCGACTCCTTGCAAACCAGAATTAGATCCAAGTTAATCGACACTACTTTCCTTTCACCGAAATCAAATGAGGTTAACCAGGTAGTCCCGTTTCTCAAGAGCAAAAACACGTTTAATGCAGCAGTTCCTAATGGATTACTGAAGTTAAAGAACGTCGAACGTGGTTGGTATCCGGATGGGTGACCATGTAGGCAATCACATGTTGCTGGCTTTTCCCGGTCCATAATACTTTGTCGGTCACCCGTCCAAGGACATACCACGCTAAATATTACCCGACTCGGGTGTTTTTCGACACTTCTGTGGCGTAGGGATTATTTGAATAGAATATACCTTGTTTATCCTGCTCGAATGAGACTAAAAAGTCCCTTTACCCCAGCAGTCTAAACAAGGTCTCGTGTATTTTATGGGTTTAACATGGTACAATATATAATTAATACAGTAGACCTTGCTTAATTATATATAAAAAAATAGACTAAAAAAAGAGCACTCACTCATCCCAGAAGTGCTGGCTGGGTTCAAATTTCGGCTAGGGCGGTTATTTTAGTAAAACTGTTCCGTTCCCGATTTTTTTCCGTTTAAGTGTTTTATTTTTATCTTTTATCATTATTTTATTAATTTGAAAAACAGGACTACCTATAGGG
>NW_007392520.1:0-1186 GCF_000475195.1 Diaphorina citri | reverse complement strand
TTTTTTAAGGAAGTAAAAAGTCAATATTAGTTGGTCCTTCTATTTATATAAATAAAAAAATATGTAATAGACAGTGGGTAATAATAATAAACAACACTATTGCCCATAAAACAATGATATTATTCTCCAGCCACCTGTATTAATAGGTACGACATGTTTTTACGTGCCTATAAAAAGCTTTTTAAAGTTGTTAAATCAAAATGGGAAAAAAAGGGCAGCCAGATCTCACGACAGGTGTCGGACCTATAAAAAATACAAGACATGATTAAAGGACAACAGATGGCTGGGAGATAAAAAAAAAGAAAAAAAACCTTTGGAAAAAGGGTCATAACGCATTTTTTATGTTCCTTTTGATTCGTCTGTCCCGGTGGCTCCCAACATTTTTTGGCGATACAGAGAGAAAATATGGCGTGAAATCGTGAAATGCTGCGACATGTTTTTACGTGCCTATAAAAAGCTTTTTAAAGTTGTTAAATCAAAATGGAAAAAAAGGGCAGCCAGATCTCACGACAGGTGTCGGACCTATAAAAAATACAAGACATGATTAAAGGACAACAGATGGCTGGGAGATAAAAAAAAAAAAGAAAAAAACCTTTGGAAAAAGGGTCATAACGCATTATTTATGTGCCCTTTGATTCGTCTGTCCCAGTGGCTCCCAACATATTTTGGCGATACAGAGAGAAAATATGGCGTGAAATCGTGAAATGCTGAAGTTTGTAATTAGATTGAAAATGCTAGGGGACTAGGGTAGAGAATCAAAAGTAAAAGTCAAAGGTTTATCAGTAACACGGCGATCCGCCATCAAGAATTTATTTTCAAAAATTAATAATCATTGTTTACATATTTTTCAAGACAAGACACTGTTGTCAGATCTACTAACAAAGTTGACGAAAGAAAATCCATGTTTTACTTTCTAGTAAACTGGTAGGTATCAGGTATAGGTACCTATTCGTTTTCCATAGGGATTTTTCTCTCAAAAAGGTATATAGGCTTTTGAAAGGGTCCCCAGACGCCCCAGGGTCCAAATATAGGTATTAGGTACCTACCCGCTTTCGGAGGGCGATTTTCGAAAGGGTTAAAATTCCATTATTTATTCAAAAACTTTCCAATCTAACGTTCGAACTAATCTTCTAGTTTTTTATTACAAGGAAGTTCCGTTCTTTTTTTTTTTTTTTTTTTTTTTTTT
>NW_007392519.1:0-1186 GCF_000475195.1 Diaphorina citri | reverse complement strand
AATTTAAATCGCATTTTGCATTGCAGAAGATTGATGGGCTCTCATTAAACTCTTGAAGACATGGGTGTCATTTGTTCGATTAATATGTGCTGTCAATTAATCTATTTCATTTGCATATTGATATCATCATTATCAGCTGGTTATTCTTGTTATCTCTTGATAGTCTTGATTCTATTAGCATTCAAATACAGACTTGTGTTTTGCACTGCTTCAGCTAATAGATTATGATTTCTCATTGACTCATGCTTTGACTAATTCGTTAGAATTTTTCTTTCCTTCTTCACCAGTTCAACTGAAGACATGAGTAATCTTGCCTTTACTTGGGCTTTATAGCCTCGACGGTATGTATAGTGGCCTCTTGTTCTTCTTGGTAGCAGGAGGTTGTGGGTTCAAATCTCAAGCAAAACGTGAAATTTTGTCCTCAAACTTTCAAGAATTTTACCTCAGCAGCAGTAGCGCCCTAATTGCAAGGAGTCGAGAGGTTGGGTGGTAGAAAATACCTTTGAAATTAACCTCCCTCAATGGTTTTACTTTCCACTCTAGAGCTCTATTAGCATTCAAATACAGACTTGTGTTTTGCACTGCTTCAGCTAATAGATTATGATTTCTTATTGACTCATGCTTTGACTAATTCGTTAGAATTTTTCTTTCCTTCTTCACCAGTTCAACTGAAGACATGACTGACATGAGTAATCTTGCCTTTACTTGGGCTTTATAGCCTCGACGGTATGTATAGTGGCTTCTTGTTCCTCTTGGTAGCAGGAGGTTGTGGGTTCAAATCTCAAGCAAAACGTGAAATTTTGTCCTCAATTTTTCAAGAATTTTACCTCAGTAGCAGTAGCGCCCTAATTCCAAGGAGTCGAGAGGTTGGGTGGTAGAAAATACCTTTGGCATTAACCTCCCTCAATGGTTTTACTTTCCACTCTAGAGCCTGTTATTTATGTTTCTGTGGGTAGTAGATATGTAGGTAGGTAGTACACCTACCTACCTACTTACCTACATACATAAATAACTTATCAATATACCTATACCTACATTGCCAACATATGTACATAATTAACACGATAAATGTTAATATATCCATTCCGCTCGGCAAGGAAACTCACTATTATCTCTGCTAATCTTCACCACACACATTTTCACACCTACACACACCGATTTTTTTCTCACAAGTCAGGAAAAAAAA
>NW_007392518.1:0-1186 GCF_000475195.1 Diaphorina citri | reverse complement strand
AGGATGGGCTAGTCTTGGTAATTTTAAATCAAGGCTTCTAATGGGTTGGCACCCTTAATTCAGAGTTACAAAACACCAAGATTGTGTTGAGGGCCAGAAGTTAAAAAATTCTGAATTAAGGGTACCAAAGTAGGAGTTGCAAACAACAAAACTACATTGCAACAAAGAAGAAAAAAATTGGGTCTTACAGGCTCAAAATCGAAGAGAAGGAAGAGAGAGTAAGGGAAAGCCAGCCGTTCCGAGAACGAACCGTACCGTAGCAAACCGAGAACGAACAAAAGGATAAAGTTCGCCAAGGGCGGGAATCAAACCCGCAGTCTACTATCGCTTAACGCGGGCGCGCTTCCAAACCACCTAGGCAAAAATAGGAGAGTGTCATCCTGTATGATACTAACCTACCTTAGCATAAAGCGTAAAAATATACCTACAGATTTTATATTAGAGAAATTTTTGCTGTTATCATGAAATACCTGTAATAGGTAAATGTTCGCAGTTTACAAAGAACTAGAAAAATACCCAACTTAGATTATATCTTCGATAGTATCAAAAAAGTTGGTTCAACAACAGCTAGTCAGTCGGTTTTCTAGATCACCAAAAGTCCTTCTCCTACAACCACTTCGTTATTCTTTAAACTCTTTAAAGTATTCAAATACTCGCCCATTGTAGACACCTAAGTAATTAAGTCAGGTTCCTCATTAAAGCGACTAACCACTTTCTTTAGGACAATAAAATGAGATATTCTTGGGCTTGTAAAAAAATGCATGCCATAACTAACCACTTTCTTTAGGACAATAAAATAAGATATTCTTAGGCTTGTAAAAAAATGCATGCCATATTCTTAGCACGTTTAATTACGTACGCTAATAATCCATGTTCATGGTCGGATTTAGGCATGAGTTAGAATCTTATTGGAAAGCAAGCTTATTAGTGGACAGTGGGACACCTTTGTGTGAAGTACATTTAGCGATACACCTAACGTTGTTAGATTTATGCCCGTGGCCACACGTTGAGTTAAACTGGGATCAAAGTCAAACTGTATGGTTTAAAGGTTTAAACAATGAATATCTGTCTGATCTTGGGTCTCAGTTCAAAATGAATCAATGAAGACTACTTAATCCAGTCTAAATATTTAACTTTAAACATGTTAAAGTCCAAGTGTAGTGCCGGTTAAATCTAGCATTTTTTT
>NW_007392517.1:0-1186 GCF_000475195.1 Diaphorina citri | reverse complement strand
TATAAGTAGTACATGATCCACCTGACATATGACAGCGCCGAGGCCAATTAGTAATGCAAAGCACATCGGCACCCTACTAACGGCACAGAGACGTACGGTTCGTAGTAAGAGTAATTACAATGAACTCGAAACTATCACAGGTCTCGTAACTGTTACGATAGAAACTATCACAACTGTTACGATAGGAGAGACAATATAAGAAAGGGTTACGACACATGTGCCAACGTACTGGGTCGTAATTTTGCGCAATCCGACTTTGTATGTGATGATTGTCAAGAATTTCAAGCCAAAGGCTCGATAACTGAGAATCGAATTTGAATAGAACTGTTTTGCAAATGGATGAAATGTTGCCATGTTTTCTTGTTTTCGCTGCTGTTGCGCTTCATGTATTTCCCGTATTGGCAACGAATGCACTATTGTTGATTCTCAATAGAAGTTTTCTCACCAAATGTCTCTGGGAGTTGTTCTACACATTGTTCCTCGTTACGGCTTCCTCCAAGCTTCTGGTAGTCAACATGGTCGTCCATGTTCACAGTAAAAACACAATATATGAATATACAACTTAACCTAGCAGACTATCTGCTTCGAAAATCTATGCGTGCGAACTAGCAAGTCACCGTGCAGCATTAGCAGATCCCAAACCCGCGATGTGTGGAAATTTAATTTGTTTAATATTTAATAGCTACAAGTTTAAGGATTCATCCACAGAGATGTAGGTATGTTATATTCTTCTTGTGCTTCTTCTTCGTCTTATTCTTTTGCTTCTCCTTGTGTTTATTCTTGTTCTTGTTCTTCTTCCTCTTCTTCTTCTTTTCTTCTTCGCCTACTACCAAAAACCATGTAGGGGATCAGGGGAAATGTAGGGGAGGATTCTCCTACATGTTGACTATTGGTTTGGAGATTCCTCTGTAGTTATTAAGATAGAAATTACATTGTCTTTCACAGTTGGTTCTAGGTTTTTTCGCGGTATTTGCGGATGTCCGCGGGTTTCGCGGTTTTTTCGCGGTATTTGACACTTGTTCGCGGTATTTGCAACTTGTTCGCGCTATCCGCGGTTGGTTCGCGATTTGTTCGCGGTTTTCGTGGTATCCGCGGTTTGTTCGCTGTGTCCGCGATTTGTTCGCGGTATCCGCGATTTGTTCGCGGTATCCGCGATTTGTTCGCGGTATCCGCGATTTGTTCGCGG
>NW_007392516.1:0-1186 GCF_000475195.1 Diaphorina citri | reverse complement strand
TCACTTGCTAAACAAAGAGGCAGGTTGTGACGAACGTTTCAGGCATTTTTCATATCGCGTGTCGGTTATAAAATCCGTTAACGTTTAACCGTTTTACCTGATTTGTTGTCTCAATAATCTCGTTAACCAATCCCTAAGATGTCTAATTTAAAATTTGATAACGCCAAAATCGGCAACGTTGTAACCGCCCCCGCCCGGATTTGTAAACACTCCTGGCTTCTTCAAGATTTTCCTTTACAAAAAATACAAATTCATTACCCTGAATGGATAATGTTCGTTCTCGGAACGACTAGCTTTCTCCTATGCTCTATTTCTTCTCTCTTCGATTTCGGGACCTCAGCAGTTTCCTCTCTTAAACCTCTTTTAAAAAAATATTATATACCTATCTACTGGTGTTCATGCCCCGTATTCTTGTGTTATTCTTGCATTAAAATTAAAAATAATAAAAATCTCCCGCGTTGTGAGAGATGTAAACATTATTTGTATGTTTATGTAAACAATGAGCTGCAATCACATATGAGCTACATTGATCTACGCCGTCTACGCGTGCACGGATTGAATAAGCGCGCACTTTGGCGTTACGCGTTACTTCTCTCCCCTCAATCTTCTGTCCAATTTAGAATTTTGAGTCAGTACCTTTTTTTTGTGGGACTAAAGAGTCCATTTTCCTAAGCTGTATAAGCTCAGCCTCAGTGCTTTTTTTATTGGGACTAAATAGTCAAAGTAGGCAATTCAGGATAAATAGGATAAGGAAAGTAAAAACCAGATTATTATGACTCGAGAATCTTGTGATGCTGTGTTTGAAATTGACTCGACTTGCTCGACCAAAGGAACAGTGAATTCTATTCGACTAGAGAGAGAGAGAGAGAGAGAGAGAGAGAGAGCATTTTACAAAGGTCCAAGGTCCATGAGATATCATGAGAGTGGGTACTTTGAAAATCTGGTTTTCCCCTTCAGAAGGTCCGTGGTTCAGTGATTCTCCTCTAATCCTTTCTAGTTTCATCTCGTCACAAAGGGTTTTACGATCAGGGGGTAGTAGAAGGGGTAATTGTTGCCATTTTCTGTTTGGACTCTTGTGTATTGACTGGATATTTTGTGAATTTTGACAACACTGTGTGCCGTTTCTAGAAATCTCAACACGTTGAATGCCATGGCACTCGTACTCGTATTTGAGTGTCATCATCAT
>NW_007392515.1:0-1186 GCF_000475195.1 Diaphorina citri | reverse complement strand
AAAGAGAGCTCGGTCTGCAGACTCCACTCCGGAAGAGAAGGGCGGAAAGCAGTCGGAGCAAAAGAGACAGAAGGTACATATAGCCTCACCAAAATCCACACCTGTGGGTTTAGAGGTTGTACCCGAAAGCTCTGCTGCAACGACAAGCTTTGCAAACGCCCTAAGATCCATCAAAGTGGGTGTCCTGGCAGAGAGATATCCAGAAGAGAACCTGACAAATGAGCAGATGGTTGCCATTCAGGCTCAAATTCTGGAGAAAATCTCAGAAAAAGAAGGCGGACCAGATCCACAGTTTTCTGGTATCGCGCACCGACCCGGATGGTTAAGTATAACCTGTGATGATGAAGCCACCTCGCAGTGGCTCAAATCCATCATTGGTGAAGTAAAGCCTTGGGAAGGTGCAAACTTGAAAGTAGTGGAAGAGGGTGACTTACCAAAGTCAAAGATCCTCAGTGCCTACTTTCCAAGCTCATCGGAAGATACGACGGAGAAAATCCTGAAGATGGTAAAGAAGCAGAATTCACGCCTTGCTACCAGTGAATGGAAAATTCTCCGGAGGAACAATGAGGGAACAGCCGCACATGTTATCATGTCAGTGGACTTGGCCTCAGTTGAGCTCCTCAAAACATTAAGCTACAAAATTAGCTTCAAGTTTGGTAAAGTCACTCTGCACAACAAGAGTGAACAAAAGTCCAAACCAAACGTCCCTAAACCTGCTAAGGCTTCCTCTCAGCCTTCAGGTACTGGAACTGCTAAGGCTACCCCACAGCCTTCAGTTTCAAAACCTGCTAAGGCTTCCAATCAGCCTCCAGGCACACAAACTGCTAAGGCTGACCCAAAGCCTTCGGTTTCAACACCTGCGAAAGCTGACCCTGGGCCTTCAGGAACTACCCAGGCAAAGGCTACTCCAAAGCCTTCCAAAGTTGGGACGAGCGCTAGCTCCCAAGGTTCAAGCCTTTGGACCAGGAGAGAGGAACGAGGACGCCACTCAGATACTCCCCTCAAAGGTCTCCGACCTGGAAAGGGGAAGAAAGACTGGAAGCCCCGCCCCCGCTCTCCTAAATAATGGTGCAGAAGCAGACCATCAGCTTCATACAGGTGAACTTACAACACTGCAAAGCGGCCTCCGATGTTCTCAACAAAATTTTCACCTGTACCAAAACACAAATTGCACTGATACAAGAGC
>NW_007392514.1:0-1186 GCF_000475195.1 Diaphorina citri | reverse complement strand
TATTTATTTATTTTTTTAACTTTTTTTACAAACAATAATACCTATTTTTTTATTTTTTTTTTATTTTTATTTTATTTTTTTATTTATTTTTTTTGGTTGGGGGTTGTTAGTTTCAGCTTCCTTTGTGGAGCAAATGGGATCGGATAAACCCCCCTGTGACTGGCCCTGTTAATATCTATAGTGAGCAGAGTGTGCTTTACCATTTTCCTTGAAAATTATACAACAAATATTGCTTCCCCCTTTTTGGATAAGGATGTTCATTAGCTAAGCTACTTTAGCAAGTTAATCAATTTTTATTATTACTATTATTTCTTGGGTAGTTTTGATAAAGGGAAAACTCGTTTTGATAGAGGGAGCTGTAACTGCCAACGTTTTATCGTCCCGAAAGCGAAGAGAGAAGGAAGACAGGATAGTAGAAAGCCAGCCGTTGCGAGAATGAACCTTACCTGTTTGCAAAAAAAAACCGCCCGGGACGGAAATCGAACCCGCGACCTAGCACTCACAAGCTGGACGCGCTACCCTTCACGCTAAGCAGACTGTTGAACTGATGATTTATGATTTTAGCGGGCAAAATGATAAACGGATAAAGCGTTGTGCAGTTCTGACACTTGAGATGGAGAATATCCTTCTCCTTCTCCTCCTCCTCCTCCTCCTCCTCCTCCTCCTCCTCCTTTCTTACTTCTTCCTCAACTTTTTTCTAGTTCTTCCTCCTTCTTCTCTTCTTATTCTTCTTCTTTTTTTTCTTCAACCTCCTCATTCTCTTCAACTTCTTTTCCTCCTTCTTCTTCCTCTCCTTTAATGTCTTCTTCTACTTCTTCCACAAGCTTTTCGTCAAGTTCTTCCTCCCCCTTTTCTTCTCTCTCTCTCTCTCTTTCTTTAAGTTTTTCTTCTTTTCCTTCTTCTCCTCCTCTCCTTTCTTCTTCAACCTCCAACTACTTCTTCCTACCTTCCTCCCAACTGATCTTACTATTCCGAGGAAAGGAAAAGCATGAGAAGTTTTTGTCCGAACATAAATTAGCACATAATTTACAATTTAATAAGTTAGAGCGAGATAGTAGTCGCTGAAAGTTCTGAAAATGGTTCCATAAATGTATGAAATACAGTGCAATAGTTAGCTTAGTTGGTAGTGCGTCTGCCTTGTAAGCGCTAGGCCGCGGGTTCGATTCCCGCCCGGAGCGGATTTTAT
>NW_007392513.1:0-1186 GCF_000475195.1 Diaphorina citri | reverse complement strand
CCTTTATCGTCCCGAAATCGAAGAGGGAAGGAGTTCAGGGTTCCGTTTAGGATAAAGTTCGCCCCGGACTAGAATACAGCCCATAGCCTAGAACTTACAAGTCAGGCCGCTCTACCTTCCAAGCTAACTATTCTAGCATCTGGCATTTTATTTTTTCATTCTTGAGATCTTTGTTGACTCTTTCTTCAAGACTGTAGCGACAACCATGTGCTATCTTCTTTTAAATTTTACCTGGACTAATCAATGGTGCTTCTTCAGGTCGCTATCCTTGTTGTGGAGGGAGAGCTTTCCGATTTGAAGCCCTGCACAACTTTCAGGTAAGCAATGTGCTTTTATTTCTACAATCGAAAATCTAAACGCACTCAAGCCAAGTTTTTGATTTTACCTAACTCTGGATACTGACCACGGGCAACGGTGCTAAACAGAGGCCTTGGGAATAGGATTCTTGAGAACTGGTACATTCAATGTGCTGTCACCTCTAGATCATCTTCATTTGCGGATAAATCGCCAACAGGTGTCTTTGATGATATATCCGCAACAAACACTAGACCGAAAATCTAGCAACATCACAGCTCAAAACGTATTTATTTGGCTACACCAGGTACCAACGTTATTGCCGAGACCCGGGATCCGCGACAATTGCGCCCCTCCTTTTCCGTGATCTTCAACTTTTCTCCGCCGAAGGATCCGTTCGCTCTGTGGATGGCCTTCGCCTACATTCTGAGTGCAGATTTCTGAAGTATTGTTCATCCTTGATCAGATTTCTTTCACACCTCCGTGGCCAAGTGGGTATCACACTAAACTTGCACGCAGGAGCCCCGGGTTCGATTTCCGGCGGGGCCGAGGTTTTTTCAGCTCTGTGCTTGGAGTTCGGGGTGCACTCAGCCTCGTGGTAGCTACTTTAATCGAGTAGCGACCAGTGGCGGCATTATCAGTGTAAAAAGATTATTGAAATATGTAAATTGATTACAAAGGAAGCACTTAGTAATGTTGTGATAACCACAGAAGTACCTAGTGAAAAAGCTCTACTTTACCACAAAGAATTTGAAATTTAATTTTGATTTCTTTCACACCTAATTCCAGGGATGTCACTACAAACCACACGTTCCGCGTACAGTGTTGCCAGCAGAAGCGTCCATTCAGAAGACGGTAGAGCGTCTTTCCGACCTGGTCTGCTCCGAGCCTC
>NW_007392512.1:0-1186 GCF_000475195.1 Diaphorina citri | reverse complement strand
GGGGGGGGTGAATGAATACAGAAAGGACACGCTGATTCATGACAACCTGAATTTGACTTGTACTGAAGTCGTAAAACTGCTCCTTGTAAAATACGAATGAAGAGGGGGAACTCCTGAGCAAATCGATATAAAAAAGTAAATTAAAAAAAAGGTGTCTGCATCAGGAGTGAAGGCAGAGAGATGACACAACTCTCGGATGATGTAAAATGTTTTACTGAGTTACATAAAAAATGTTATTTGAAAAAGAAATGACATCAGTAAAGCATTTCATGAGAGCAAACTTTGAATCCGGCGGACTCTTTTCATGTCATCGAATATTGAGTCCATTTTACCAAAATCGTGATTTCGGTGATTTCCTCCTAATCTAATTTTGACGAAACACGGAGCCATTCTCTTAGCTCTTAGTTCCTGTCAAACCACAGACAGGAACTCCTGAGCAAATCGATATAAAAAAGTAAATTAAAAAAAAAAAGGTGTCTGCATCAGGAGTGGAGGCAGAGAGATGACGCAACTCTCGGATGAAACTGTTTTACTGAGTTACAAAAAAAATGTTATTTGAAAAAAAAATGACATCAGTAAAGCATTTCATGAGAGCAAACTTTGAATCCGACGGACTCTTTTCATGACATCGAATATTAAGTCCATTTTACCAAAATCGTGATTTCCTCCTGATCTAATTTTGAAGAAACACGGAGCCATTCTCTTAGTTCCTGTCAAACCACAGACGAGAATGTCTTCCCCTGCCAGAGAAGAAACACCGAAAAAATCTGTAGGCTTTCTGACATGACCACATACACATGACCAGATTTCCCCGTATGTAAAGTTTTATGGACATTCGGGCACCTCGCGTTATTGTTGTTTTGCCACATTTCCACTTGAAAATTTCGAAATCAGTGCCAAATTTTTCTCACACATTGCCTCACCGTGTACGTTTGAACGAAACGCGAAGTTTATTGTTCCTGAATGAAAATACGAACGGTAGGAATGTGAGTTATTGCATGGGTCTTGATAGATAACGGGTACCTAATGTACTATTCATCTATGTACAGACTGTACATAGGGTAGCACGTGCAGACTAGGTCCTCAAGAAAGACCCACACATACCTCGAAATTTTGATAAAAATCTTCCCCTTGAACTCCTGAAGAATTTAAAACCACCAACAAAATCTTTCAGCTTTCAGATGAA
>NW_007392511.1:0-1186 GCF_000475195.1 Diaphorina citri | reverse complement strand
TCTCCTATCTAGGAGTCAGGAAAGTAGATATACGTGGATTTATAGGAGCAACGATAGAAAATGAAAGTTCACTACTTACATATTAAATAAATTTATTTATTCATGAATTTATTTGTTCATTTTTTAAGATACCGAATTGCCAACCTAAATAATTACCAACCTAGTATACCTAGTACTATACCTATAGTACTTACCATACAAGAATGAATTGAATCATGTACTGATCCTACTTACCCAGGGAGAAATAATAATAAAATTTATTGACGGACTGCCCACAAAGTTTGGGTTGCCAATACGACACAGCATACTTCTCAGACAACATTGTTACAGATAAAATGAGATTGATAAATAATTACCAACCTATACCTACTACTTACCATACAAGAATGAATTGAATCATGTACCTACTTACCCAGGGAGAAATAATAATAAAATTTACTGACGGACTGCCCAAAGTTTGGGTTGCCAATACGACACAGCATACTTCTCAGACAACATTGTTACAGATGAAATGAGATTGATATAATTATGATTTATGACATATTGACATAAAACCGCAATTTTATGCAATCGTCTCTCCAAGCATGAACATGTTTCGAAGAACTCACTCTAATCAAAACATTTATGACATATTGACATAAAACCGCAATTTTATGCAATCGTCTCTCCAAGCATGAACATGTTTCGAAGAACTCACTCTAATCAAAAGGGCGCATATTTTCGGTGACGTTAAAATCGTTTAAATGGAAAATCTAATTTACCTACTCAATGAGAAATTTGAATGAGGGTACAGTTTTTACCACGAAAAACCATCGGGATTATCGGGAAATCCAAAAACACATGAGAAACAAGGTACGTCCGCTATTTACATTGGAAATATAAAACATACATATCTCATTTACCTACTCAATGAGAAATTTGAATGAGGGTACAGTTTTTACCACGAAAAACCATCGGGATTATCGGGAAATCCAAAAACAGACATGAGAAACAAGGTACGTCCGCTATTTACATTGGAAATATAAAACATACATGGATATGTGCATGAAATATACCAACCCAAATTACTCGTTATAACATAGCTTTGGAATGACTGGGATTCCTGTCTATATAGGATACAGAGCAGGTACATACATATATGAGATCATACTGAGAACATCAATGATGGGTTGAATTTATGAGTCGA
>NW_007392510.1:0-1186 GCF_000475195.1 Diaphorina citri | reverse complement strand
GAACTTGAACTTTGAGCTCAATTTTATATTTTCGATTTGGAATCTATGCAGGGGTACAAAATTCCCTTGAATAGTACATGGGTATAGCAAATTTAGGGGTATTCTCTTTTTAATCTGTATCGACTTTTAATTTAATACTTGCTGATCTTGATGCCGAAGTTCATGGCAACTTGAGAATTTCAGAAGACCCTCCGGCCCCGTTTTAAATTAAAACATTTTTCCCATTGTTTGAAACACAGATCTAGTTTGTGACTTCCTGTACACTTTTGTTGCAGAAAGTTCAGAACCTCTTTTGTCCTTCCTATTCCTACTTATTGACCTTCAACTTTTTTCGTATTGTTTTTTTTTTTTACACAATTCAATATTTTGACAAAAACATTTATACAAGAATTTCCTTGATTGCCCTCGAGCACAACAAGAGATACAGTGCCATGTTTCTTTATTTTCATTAGGTTTATAGAAGCTATGTCGGTAAAATACGCATCGTAAAGGACATTCTTTCATTTTTTAAAGAATCAAGATCAACCACATGTGTAAATATATAGTGTCAGACAGTCAGGCAATTTTAATATTTTGAACTAAATTGGTTTTCGTATTTGGTCCTCTGAATTTAAACGAGGAGAATTGATTTTGCCTCTAGGTCTAGGTAGGATAATGCATGTACCAATGATATTACAGTAGTTAGGTACGTACGACGTACATAAGATATACATATAGCAATTTTATTATTTATGTGTCTGACCTGCTAAGTATATGAAGTAATGAATTTCAGGCAAACTTGTTATCTTTTTTTTTATGAATGAGCTGTATGTTATCTTTTTTTTCTGTGGGTGCTTGACTTTAACAAATTAATTGCTCCTTTTCAGGCTATTTACACTCTCAGTAACATTCAATAATAATATATCTTTACACTGCCTGTACAATTATTATAGGTACCCGTTTGTTAACTCGAACATACCTAACTAACCAAATGTAGCCCTCCCCTTGAGGGTTACTTCACCCGTGACCCCAGAACCTTCAACTGTAATGTAGGTCAGAAACCTTAGTATTAGCACAGCGAACACATTTTTATGGGAACCCTTTCCCTAAATGAAACCCCATAAAGGCCATTCCTCATGGAAACTTATACCTAACTGGAAGGCTATGAGAACATTTGAATTCATTTGAATTCGATACAAATCAGTGA
>NW_007392509.1:827-1186 GCF_000475195.1 Diaphorina citri | reverse complement strand
CAAGTTGTCGAACAGAGAACTCATGAGGTCCTGGTACTGGAAAATGAAGTCAGAAAAGATGTAATCAGGTTGCAGTGACATTAAAGTGGGGTCTACTTGGTACTTACACTTAAAAAAAGGCGAGTGTTTCACCGTAGCAACATGGATGCATGTGTTCTGTATCGTAACATGCACATCCCGTAGTAGGTATTTACCTCATCAGATGGGCGATAAGAGACACAATACTTCCCATTTAGTGGGATTCGAACCCGGGACCTTCTGTATGGCAAGTGTAGGTATTTACCTCATCAGATGGGCGATAAGAGACACAATACTTCCCATTTAGTGGGATTCGAACCCGGGACCTTCTGTATGGCAAG
>NW_007392509.1:0-553 GCF_000475195.1 Diaphorina citri | reverse complement strand
CAACCACGAGCAAGGAGGAAACCGTGGGGAGGGGGGGGGGGGGGGGGGGGATCGTGGCCCCTTAATTTTATAATAAAATTGTTATTGGGAAACACACATGCGCAGAAACGGGTTTTCGTGAAATAATGTTAAGCGGGACGCTAATTTTGATTTCAAAAATTCTCTAATGGAAGTTCTTATCATGTTTAGTTACATATTTACCTTAGCTTGGTAATTGACCAATGTCTGATGGCGGATGATGATTTCCCGGACGAAATACTTTTCGTACATTTTCTGACTTATCCATTTACTCGATTGGGTCATACATTTGAGTCTAGAACGTAGAATCAATTTAGTATTTAGTGTCGCAATTTGAATGTATCCATATGGATTGGATACAGTGCCAAGATAAGGGTTATGTGGTTTAAAAGATGGGTATTGCAACCAAGAGGTTCTTTAAAATAGCAGCTGACTGCAGCAAGTCGTGTGCCCTTCTTGGGGATAACCGGGATCACGAAGTTATTATCAGATAAAACTATAAATGTGATTGCCAAGGCATAAGATTCATAGGTGA
>NW_007392508.1:0-1187 GCF_000475195.1 Diaphorina citri | reverse complement strand
AGTGCCGACCCCACTTGAGTGGGATAAGGCAAAGAAGAAGAAGAATAACTGCTAAGGTCTTTGGTGACGGGGGTTTTGCCCTCCATTCGGCGACAAGCTACCCGCCTACTTACATTAACCTCATGCAGCATATGTAAGTGTGCCCGGGAAAAGCCAGCAGCTATCCGCCTACTTACATTAACCTCACCCTGCCTGAGTGTGCCCGGGAAAAGCCAACAGCACTTGATTACACAAATGGTCACCCGTCCGGACACCAACCTCGCGCAACATTGGGAACAAATCATGTCATAGGTCTACTTACTCTATTTAAGTCTGTACTTGAGTCCACTCTTACCTTTGTTTGAAAGAGAAGAGTGAAAAAAACAACAAACAATACATTACCTATGTAGGTACCTACATATGTAGGTACCTGCCTATGTAGGTACCTATCTACCTACCTATTGCTTATTTATACTGCTCGCATAGGACTGAAAAGTCCCTTTACTCCAGCAGTAGGCTACTACCATTATTGTGGTCAAAATCTCAAATTATATTGAATTGGTTGTTGGATACGAGACTTTTACTAGCTTGACTAGACGCATTAGATGCTTTGGATGCTGGTTGAGCAGTGTTGGCGCTAGGGGAGTTCTTGGTAGCTTGTGTGGCGGGTTGTATTGTATTCCCAGCAGGTTTTGTCTGGGATCCAGAGGCTGGATGGGAAACCTTACCCGTATCTACAGTGCTAGGAACATTGGAGTACTTAGTTAGAGTTGTACTCTTCTTAGTGGCTTAGTGCTTATTTATACTGCTCGCATAGGACTGAAAAGTCCCCTTACTCCAGCAGTAGGCTACTACCATTATTGTGGTCAAATTCTCAAATTATATTGAGGATAAAATTCCATGCCTAGGCTGGGATTGAACCCACGCCCTCCTGTTTACCAGGCGAGCGCCTTGACCACTACACCACCGACATTACTTATTACTTTCCTTCCTATATTTTACCTGTTGTGGCTGAAGGTTTGCTTTGGGATTTCAACTGTTGCATGGAACCGCGCGGTGATACTTTGGTCAATTTCGGTACGGACGCGTTAAGAGACGCATTGACTTTCGTTCCTGATAGAGTACTCAGCGAGGACACTTTCTTTAAATTTGCTTTCTTCTCCACCATTGAGTTGACGTTGGTTTTAAAAACACTCAGTTTAACATCA
>NW_007392507.1:0-1187 GCF_000475195.1 Diaphorina citri | reverse complement strand
TAGTGATCAAACTTCGTATCGTATTGGAACTTTGAGCTTTCATTTGCCTTATTACCAGCGTACTTGTTAGCCATAATACGGGTCCTACATATGTACACAAGAGCAATCATGTTATTGAAAAGGGCCGAGAACAAGGTGAAGGGTAGGTAGTCCAAGAGGATATAAAACTTGAAGTCCACTTCAGAAATTCTTTCCCTTTCCCTGCTTCCCTCCTTTTCTCCCTCTCCTAATTCCCTCTCCCATCCTTTTCTCTCGAGTCCCCACTTGAACAGTTTCTAGGGAAAAAGTTCGACTTTTCTCCCTAGGTATAGAAATTCTCTAGGTCTAGAAAGTTTCTTCTTGTGATTTGAAAAAAGACGTACGGGAAAAAAGTTGCTAGAGTTCTAAGTACGTCATATTTAAAGTAGGGAAATTATATTGGAAGTTGGGACTTTTTTGAGGCAGGGGTTCGGTCAAGAGGGATGGATCGATGGATAGGAATAGGCGATTTATTTGCAGAGGGAGGAAATGTCGAAGGATATTGAATTTCTGTAGAGTGCAGAGCTAGCCTGCAATATGTATAACTTTAGCTTCACCAGCTTTCTCCATTCCCAAATCTAGACTGTCCTGGAGTCCTGGGCGATAACCCGCCAACCTTGTCATATTTAATTCGGTTCAAATATCGGATTGTCCTGTGAAAGGATTAAAAAAAAAAAAATGACGAGGAAAAAAGAGTTGGCTTCGTAGACCTTAGACCCCTGTCCCTCCCCTCTTCTGTTCTATTCCCCCACCTCCCACCTCCCCCTAATGAAAATTTGGAACAGAAAGTTCCATTGAGTCAGGTAGCGGGTTCGATTCCCACCGCAGATTTTATCCTGGGCGCAACAGATAACCATTATATCGGAAACAAGTCGGATTCTATTATGCGCCTGGTTGCTCCTCTCCCGAGAGAGTATGCAATTAACACGCGACCTCTGTAGTAGATCTATTGTGATCAGTATTTTTTCCCCTGCCCGAGCTGCTATCCCCCGGCCTTGATGGAACCTAGAAGTACCCTCACTGGTATATTTCAACCTCCTCAGTTTCTCTGAAATTCACCTGCAGAGGCTCTAAAGAGTCCGCATACTCAGGTTTATTCCAGAGAAAAGCTGTGAGTTCATATACTATCCCATTATGAGGATACCAAAAGGTGTCATCTAGGCCAGAGA
>NW_007392506.1:0-1187 GCF_000475195.1 Diaphorina citri | reverse complement strand
AAAAATTAAAAAAAAAAAAAAAAAAAAAAAAATGGATGGCACTCGATGTCGAAATGAAATTCAGATTAAATAACAATTAAAATAAAATAGAATAATATGGGAGGAGGGAGGGAGAAAGAGAAGGGGAAAGGGAGGGGAGAGAGGTTGGATTTAATTGGAGGAGGAGGAGGGAAAAAAGGGGAGGGATTTAGTAGAGGGGAAGGAGGTAGTAGAGAAAGGAAGGGGAAAAAGAGAACGTATTTAATTGGAGGAGAAGGAGGAGAGAGAGAGAAACAAAGTATATACGGGATTTAAATTGATAGGATAGAATGAGAGAGGAAGAGAGAGTGGGTAAAAAGGGGATGGAAAGAGAAGGAAAGACAGGGTAGATTAAGAGAGAAAGGGATAGCGAGAGGGAGGGGAGAAAGAGTAAATAAAGAGGTGGAAGAGAGAGAGAGGAGAAAGGAAGGGAAAATTATAGAGTAAGGGAGGGACAGAAATAGAGAGACATAAAGAGGGGGGAAATGGAAAGGGAGAGAAAGTAAGAGGAGGAGGAGAGGGAGAAAGGGAGTGAGGGAGGTAGTTGAATTCAAATATTCAATTTGTAGTGGACATGACTGTATGTGTTGGTTTTTATGAACATTGAATGTTGAGTTGAGTGAGGGAGAGAGAGAGAGAGCGGACAGATGAAAGAGTGAGAGGGACAGAGAGAAATGCTTTATTATTAGGGAGGAAAGAGGATTTTGAAGTCTGAATCTCTGAATGAACTTGGGGTCCATTCTAATGGCTTTTTACTTTCCTTATCCTTTACTTTTTATTATTTACTTTATTATTTACCATCTTTTTACCATAACATACCATTTTATTATACTTTATTATTATTTTTAGAGAGAAATGCTTTATTATTAGGGAGGAAAGAGGATTTTGAAGTCTGAATCTCTGAATGAACTTGGGGTCCATTCTAATGGCTTTTTTTTTTTATCGCTTTAATTAGGTGATTAGGTAGGAACAGAACTTTACTATGTGCTAGTAGTTCCTAAGTGCTAATCCAATCAATGAGACTATAGGTGTTAAATATGGAATCGATATACCTAGTCGAAAAGATTTGCCCGTGGTGCTTAGAAATGCCTTCAGTGTTGAGAGCTTCAAGATTCTCATAGCAGATTATTATAATGAGAGTCTTGAAGTCTAAAATCTATTCTTCTTCT
>NW_007392505.1:0-1187 GCF_000475195.1 Diaphorina citri | reverse complement strand
CATCTTTTTAAACTAAAAAAAAAAAAAAAAAACGGATATTTCCAACCATTTCTCGATTTTGAAAATATGGACCGATTGCAATATTTTCATTACTAGTATAGCTCGCTATATTGTAGTAATAGAAAGTAAAAATCAGGATGACTGTCCAGAAATGAGTTTTGACAGCATGTTTGCACAATTGATAGGTATGGTTCGAATATTGGTCGCTTTTTTCCCTTGTTCTTACCGAGTTCTTAGTCCTCTTTCTGATAAAGCCTGGTTCACATTTCCAAATTTTAGGTGATGGTGTTCGTTCACGCCCGGAATGCCACAGGTCGCACAGCCAACACTCTCAAAGAGAAAGCCATGACCAAGAATCAGATTGAACTATTTGAACCCGAAGGCAGAGGAGTGAACACCAAGTTCAAAGTGCCGCACTTGCAATCCAAAGAATTGAATCAACTGCTCCAGTATGGGTTCGCCATACATCATGCTGGTCTACCTCGCTCTGACAGGTAAAATGATAGATAGATAATTAGATATATCGTTTTATTTGTAATAATACCCTGACGGCGCGGGCGTTTACAATCGTCAATAAATAATTATAAAGTTAGATATTTTATATATTGTATATAAAAAAAATATTGAACAAATAAAGCGAGATCTAAATTTCAATTTCAAGATTTTGAATTTAATTTTTCCATTTGTTTGTTCCGCCATAACTCTTTAACAGTTAGGTTGATTTTGAAATTAGAGGAAAATGTTCTTCAAAACCCTATACCCTTGATGAATGGAGTATGCCTGAAGGCATGTGATGTGTTCCAATCCACTCGACCTCTTATGTTCAAAACTTTATAAAAATTTAGCTGTTACTCATTACTTTTTGAGTCCTTTGGGAAAATTTTAATGTCACTCTAATCTCTGATAGATACATAACTGATGTGCATAATTTCCTGTCTTATTCTCAGAGATTTTGTGGAGAAGGCATTTGGATCGGGTGATATTAAAGTGTTAGTGTGTACTGCAACTCTGGCCTGGGGAGTAAACTTGCCCGCACATGCTGTCATTATTAAGGTAAGTACATGAATCCTTACTTTTAAGCTTCTGTTTTTATTTTGTACTTCACATTATGGTCCTTCAGGCCGGATTGTGTGAACTTCACATTTTGGTCCTTCAGGCCGGATTGTGTGAACTTCACATTTTGGTCC
>NW_007392504.1:0-1187 GCF_000475195.1 Diaphorina citri | reverse complement strand
CCCCCAGTAATTTTAACTAACGAAAACCCCTGCCTAAGCAGATTGCTACTTAGATTAACTTAACTCCCTGATTTACTTATAGGTACCTACATTATTAACTGGGTAGCTTAGCAATAGCAACATAAACATTAGGTAAAACTCTAGAAAACTACCTAATACTGATGGCATTTGCTATTCTCCTCTTGATTTCCTCAGAAAATTATTTCCACAAGTTCGTGTGAATGGCGAAAATTCCGGTGAAAAATATGGTCGAATGAACTTCAAGTAGTTATTAGGAGTGTAGGTACTTACCTACCTATTGTTTCTCGATTCGAAATGTTGAAATAGTTAAATATAAAGGGTGTATCACAAAAAAAGACCACATTAAATCAGGGGTTCCAAGACTTTTCGAACGCTCTGTATACATAGGTATCTAGATTTTATGAATTGATTGTTTTTATAATATAAGATTGATATCAGCAAAACTTCGTAGGGTCTTCAAACAAAATCGAACAGATGTCACAATCATTTAAAGATCGCAATTTGCTTTCTTTCACAGCATGTCACTCAGTAATGTAAATTCTTTTGACAATGAATTCGATTCATACTTCATACCAATCGAATTATTAATGATACCAATCGAATTATTCCTAATAACTGAGAAATGGTTTCAAATATTCAAATCCCTGGTAGGTAACATCTGACTGAAACCCATTCTTATTTGGGGTCGGCGTTACCCTCCTTTATCCTACCCCTCCAAATCCTCCTATCTAATGCCTAAAAAATCAAAAAGGATAACAGAACACACACAGACAGTATTGATTAGCTATACCAAAACACACACTCTCATCACTTCAAAACAAATTCATCTTTAGTTAAGTGTGATGGATTTTAAAACTTAGTAGGTTATTTGGAATTCTTTGTTGTATATGTTAGAGAAGAAGAAACATGCTCATAAATGTGTGAGAATATTTTATTGAAGTTAGAAAACAATCTACAACCAAAAACCACAACACTAAAAAAACTCTCCAAGTTGCTGCAAAAAACTAAAAATGCCCTGCAATATTTTCCCTGTATTGTGTCTTGTTGGTAGAAGTGGTTATCCCCTCCCCCCATTTGGGCAATTCATTGTTTGTGTTGGCATACCTGCTGAGTACTGCAGTTACTGGCTTTTACAGCAATGTTAGTTTTAGGTTTTCATTGTGGGT
>NW_007392503.1:0-1187 GCF_000475195.1 Diaphorina citri | reverse complement strand
CGTCTTGCCCAGTAGCTACGGCTCTTTTCTTTATGATAGGGGTTATGATAAGCTACTAAGTTTGTAGCTTATTGTAAAACCCTTTGTAGCTTATATTTTTCCTTCCTCATAATTATTTTACCAAATTTTGGTTGGTTTCAAATTTTCTGATAAAAATGATCTACTCAGAAATGAGTTTGTAGACTCACGTACGCACGCACCTCAATATCTATGTCTGCAGGGCAACCTTGGCTTTGGTCATAATATAGCCCAGCTGTCCAGAATATGTACCTATTAGTACTCTGATACCTTGAGGTGAAAGTTTTGGCAACTACACTTCGCAATACAAATCACAACACTTTTTTAGCCAGCTGACTTAATGGGTGACCTACGCCCTAAAGTGCCTACTAATTTGAGGTACCCATGGGACCAGTCCTTTTTAGGGATTTAAAATTTTCTATCATTCTAACTTGAAATGAAAATCCACAATCAGTGTGATGATAGATTTCCTATAGTATACTACATGTACTATTTCAGTCTGATAGCATGGTCCATGATTCTCGGAGCATGACCCTGACATTGATCATGAATAATTGTCAAGCTTGAAGGCTGCTCTGAATTTTGAACCGGATCGTAATGAGAACTAGGAGATGAATCGGATATTTGCCTATTAATTGGGATTTTCTCTAATATCCATGTTAAACGAGGATGTTTGGTAGCTAGGGTGAACAATGTGGTGCAGGCATGAGTAGTGTACACTAATTGTAGTGGAGTGTATTAAACCATGCCGTGCTAACAAAGAGAAATCACTACAAAGAAATGCTGTCTCATTTGAATCTTTGAATGATGAAAACGTCAAAAATAAGAAAAGTCTCACTCTATTGCAATGAATAATTAATTGCTCTTTTAATTTTAATACATCAGTCTAGTTTGGAGGTAGCGTGTCTGCCTTGTAAGGTCCAAGTCGCGGGTTCAATTCCCGAACGGAGTTAACTTTATACTAAACATATTATCTATTTTGTCCTCCTCTCTTCAATTTCGGGACGATAAATCGCAATTCACACTAGTAAAACGCGTTTCTTGAAACTCACTGTACTTTGGCAGTGAGTTTCCCTCTATTCAATCATTCCAATTTGTGTCGCCTGTATGTTGTTCCAGGTATCGATGATGTCCTGTGATGGTGACACATCAGATCTGGGTGGTCTCTC
>NW_007392502.1:0-1187 GCF_000475195.1 Diaphorina citri | reverse complement strand
GAGGGGGAGGGAAGGAAAATGAATTTTTGATGTATTAGCTTATCTCTTCTCTCTCCTTTCCTTTCGCTCTCTCTCTCTGTCTCTCTCTCTCTCTTTCTCCCTCCATGACTTTATCTCTTTCTCTCTCTCTCTTTCTCCCTCCATGACTTTATCTCTTTCTCTCTCTCCCTTTCTCCCACCCTCTCTTCTCTCTCTTTTTTTCTCCCCGTCTCTCTCTTTCTCCCTCTTCCTCTCTCCTCTCTGTCAAAAAAAAAAAAAACAAAAAAAAAAAAACAAAAAAACAAATTTGCTACATCAGAGCCAACAAAATCTTTTGCTGAAATTTTTCAACAGTGCCGGGAAATTGAACCCATAACTAACAGTCAGATACCTTCCCTGTTATGTGAAGATTAGTGTTAGTGGTAATGGTGGCTATTTTATATCACAAGCCGCCAATGCTATGAACAACAATACAGAAGGGGAGAGGGAAAAAATGCCACTAAAACTTCCGGCGTAGCTGAAATGAGAGAAAGAGAGAGAGAGAGAGAGAGAGAGAGAGAAAGAGAGATTTCTATTTTTCTCTCTTCTGGCTTCTTGAAAATTATTTATGTACCTATTGTAGTCTCTTTCTCTCCCTTCCTTCCTCTCTCCCTCTTCTACTCTTTTGAAATTTGTCTCAATTCTGTCGAAACTTTTCATTTTCGTCATACGTGAATGTTTGAAAATTTAATTTAATTTTTAATTTGTCTTCCTCCGCCTCCCCCTCTTCTTCGTCCTCCCCCTCTTTTTCCTCCTTCTCCTCTTTCCTCTTCCCCTTCTTTCTACTTTCGACTGGAGGGTTAATTAGCATCAGAACCTTATGGAAGAGAGAGAGAGAGAGAGAGAGAGAGAGAGAAAGGAGGGAGGGAGAAGGGGAGATAAAAAGGGAAGGAGATACTTGGCCTACATTATTTGAATTGAAATTTGTGATGTGTGTTAGAGAGGGTTTTTTGTCTTCCTCCTAAATTTTCTTTCTCTCACTCTCTCTTCCTCCGTTCCCCCTCCTTCTCTTTCTCTTCCTCCCTCTCCCTCTTTTCCTCCATATCCCTTTTTCCCAATCCCAATGTCATGCATCAGTCTGTATTTTGCATCCAATCATTCGGATTTCACGTAAACCTCAAATTCGATGAAATTCACTCCGGATTTTTTTTTTTTTTTTTTTTTTTTTT
>NW_007392501.1:0-1187 GCF_000475195.1 Diaphorina citri | reverse complement strand
TGCTCGATGTTATAGGTAAGATAACCCGCACTCCATTATTTATGGAAGTTCTCTTTGCATGCTACCTAACGCTATAACCCCCCAGAAAGTTTTTTAAATGCCTTATTTTAAAGGACTTAGTGGATTGAGTTTATGAAGTAGGTACACATTTCAAAATCAGGTATTTGCGGACGGAAGTCGGATAGTTTATTTCAGATCACAGACGGAAGTCGGATTTGTTATGATTATGAGAGACGGAACCCAACTCTTCAAGATAACCTGGTTCTAAATAAAGGTCCATAGATTAGAAGATTTCAGAAATGTTGACCGAATACATTACTTTCCTTACTATAGGATAAGAAAAGTAAAAGGAAAATGAAATGTTCAGCTTTTTTCTGCAGCTTTATTTAACCTTACGCTCTTTTCTGATGTGTGCAGATAATTTCAAAACCCCATCTCGTCCTTTGACCAAACCCCTGAGGATGAGTGTGAGTGACATCTACAAGAGTACAGGTTCAGGATATTGTATAGCAGGTAGAGTGGAAACAGGCGTCATCTTGGCTGGAGAGAAGGTTATGGTGCAACCACAGAACGAGGTTACCACAGTCAAAGGTAAGATTTTCTAACAAGGGATTTTTTGATTATTTTAAGCATACCTAAATGTTCGTCACAAATATAGACCTAGATAAATTTATGGCTTGTTTTGACGAGGTTACCACAGTCAAAGGTAAGATTTTCTAACAAGGGATTTTTTTGATTGTTTTAAGCATACCTAAATGTTCGTCACAAATATAGACCTAGATAAATTTATGGCTTGTTTTAGATTTGAACCACCAGCCTTCAGATCCAAAGTCCAACGCGTTAACCACTGCGCCATGAGGTCAGCCTCGTAAGGAAAATTGAGTAGGTAGCTACTTTAATCGAGTAGCGACCAGTGGCGGCATTACAAGTCAAAGAAATGAGCGATGATAAATATGATGATTGAGTTAATACGCGTTAACCACTGCGCCATGAGGTCAGCCTCGTAAGGAAAATTGAGTAGGTAGCTACTTTAATCGAGTAGCGACCAGTGGCGGCATTGCAAGTCAAAGAAATGAGCGATGATAAATATGATGATTGAGTAAATGAAGGACTTGTAACACTGTGATACTCACAAAGTTGTGAAGAAGTTTGCTTCACCACAAATAATTCATGATTTGTTCAGCTGT
>NW_007392500.1:0-1187 GCF_000475195.1 Diaphorina citri | reverse complement strand
GTCAGTTGTCTGTTTCTAAAGTTTTCCAAAGTTTGTAATTTGTAAGTCCCTTTTACTGGACCGAATGACTTGGGATTTGGCACACATATGTACCTATAACTGTATAACTGGAATCACAATGGAATATTTCATAGGTAGGTATTAAAAAATTTAAGTTTACCCCAGTTTCCCTTATTTAATTCAGTATTTATACGTACCTATAATATGTTTGCTTTCCTTACAATCCAATATGAATGAGTGATTTTTACCTACTTTGTCCCTCTAGAATAGATATAGATAGTATTATGGTTGAACTCAGATGAGCGCCCTGTATCCGGAAATATTGGCCATCATATTCAGCTACCTTCCCCTGCAGGACAAAGGTAAGCCTATCATGATGAATAGGTGCAATAGAGTGGAGATAGAGGCGTAATGTCTATGACTAATAGGTACATAGGTAGTTCACTAGAATTTGTACACAACATAACGGTACCTAATCACTCTGAGTCAGAGAAAGCAAAATTTTCTTTATGAGTTCACCATTTCATTAAAATTGGACCAACCGTTCGAGAATCGGGCATAATACGAGTAAATAAATACATATTCACCTTGTATTAGGTCAAGTAGTTAACATAAATATGAATAAAGGATTAGGGATTTTCCCAATTCAGAAAACCCCTGCATGAGGGAGAAGAGATGTATGTATTTGGACACTCACAATATCAACAGGGATAGAACTATGCTGGAGAATGAGGCATGTAGGGAAGACATGATTGAATGTCATGCATTCCCTAATGTTAGCATACCTACTGCCTATACCTATGTATACATCCGTAACTGATAACAACACAAAGTCAGACTTTTTAATCAGCTCACACACCAGTCGTCTCTCTCTCTCTCTGTTTTTGTAATGCTTCAAGTAGGTAGGTACCTGTAGGTATACAGGGTAGCGGTAATTTTGTAATGAATTACCGAGACATTGTTAAACCTACTGGACAAAAGGGATTTGTCACCCCTAACCTGGTAGTCCACAAAGTTTTTGCAACTTGTAAGTCATGATTACAAATTAAGTATACATCAGGTCTAGAAATTCAAGTGCTATCACCATGGCAACTGTTATGGACACTCATTATGGAGGTTGTGAGTTCGAATCCCTGGTCTCAGAAAACTTCTTTCTATTCCATTCGAGAGTTGCTTTAGAATAAAAG